>NW_008339223.1:2974931-2983824 GCF_000622305.1 Nannospalax galili
AAAAGATTGGGCATTTTCTCAGACACTTATTCTCTGTGTGTGACCAGCTGTGGAACTCTGTAGCAGTCTCCATCTGTTGCAAAAGTAGCTTCTTTGATGAGTGGTATACTTGTCTGTAAATATAAAGACCCATATTTAGGGTACAGTGAGAACTTATGTTTGTCTAGGGATATGACAGAGGCAGGGTTTTCTCTAGGATTTATGACCTCTCCAGCCGTGTGTATTTGACTTTGTTTACCGTGCCACATAGGAGTTCCCTCACACTGAGAGGGCTTTATGATTGATTAGGTAGCTGTTGATGGCCCCCAGGATATAAGTGCCACTACTGCATTGATATAGTTTGTTGTGCTGGTCATTGCTGTGGTTCATATGCTTTAAAGCAGGGGTGGGACCATTGAGTGGGTTTCTCCCTTAGCAGCTTGCATAGTATCCTCTGGAACTATGAGAGCTAGTCTTTAGGGAGGTGGCTTCCAGGTCAGTTCCAGTTCCATTGCTCAAAATCCTGTGTCCAAGCTATGTCCTGTCTTCAGCAATAGGGTCTTACCTTCAGCTTTTTGCAGGTAATCAAAGGCTGTGGCAATAGCCTGCTCTGTTTTGTGAATCTCTTGGAACTGTCCTGACCAACAACTCAAAGGGAGGTTTCTCCTGTCTGACACTGTTTCTTGTTATATAGCCTTCGGGTATACAAATGCACTCATGTTCAGATATTGTGTGTGTATTTTTCAATACGTTTTTGAGCTAATACATTTTCCTCTGATTTTTCTTCCCTCCTTCCTTCCCAGTTGAATACCTCACTTTCCCCCATTTCCCCCTTGGCAACATCTGTCTCCTACTATTCCCCTATCTCAGACTTTTTCCTTCCCAGGCTGGCCTTGAACTCACAAAGCAACACCTGCCTCTGCCTCTGCCTCCCAAGTGCTGGGATTAAAGGTGTGTTCCACCATGCCCAGCCCCTTTCATTTCTGATTTAATTGATTTGAATTTGCTCTTTCCTTTTGGGGGAGGTGAGAGTTATCTAGGCCAAGGGTCTTTCCATCTTGTTTATCTTTTCAAAGATCCAGTTCTTAGAATCATTGACTGTTTGCTTTCTTTGTTTCTATTTCATTGATTTCTGCTCTTTTATTATTTCTTCTAATGGGCTGGGTTTGGGTTTGGTTTGTTCTTGTTTTTCCAGAGTCTTGAGTTGTACCATTAAGACAAATTTGTGCTCTTTCTGATTTTTTAGAAATCACTAAATGTAGGCACTTAGTGGTATAAGCTTGCTTCTCAAGACTGCTTTTAATGTGTCCCGGATGGTTTCTCTTGTTATGTTTTCATTTATTTCCAAGAATTCTTTAACCCATTCATCATTCACAAGTGTGTTATTTGATTTCCATGAGTTCATGTAGTTACTAGAAATTTTTGCTGTTGATTTTAAGCTGTGTTGCATTGTGGTCTGATAGAATACATGAAATTATTTTAATTTTTTGGTGTTTGTTGATATTTATTTTGTGCCCCAGTGTGTGGTCTATTGTATTTTATTTAAAAAATAATTTATTTATTAATTTTATTTTATGTACATGAGTGTATTGCCTGCATGTATTTAAGTGCACCTGTGTTGTGCAATGCCTGTGGAGGTCAGAAGAGGGTTTCAGATTCCCCAGAACTAGAGTTAAGGACAATTGTTAGCCACCATGTGGGTACTGGGATTCAAACCTGGGTCCTCCACAAGAGCAGCCAGTGCTCTAAACTGCTGAGCCTTCGCCTAACTCCTTCATCTATCATAGACAGTTTTTCTTTGTGAAGTATTCTGGGTTGGCATCTATGGTCATTTAGAACTTGGAATACATTGTTTCAGGTTCTTCCAGCTTTTATAGTTTGCATCAAGAAGTCAGCTGTAATTCTGATGTGTTTTCTTTCATATGTAACTTGTTTAGTATCCTCTTTTTGTTTTGTACATTTAGTGTTTTTACTATCATATGCTGTGCAAAGTCTGTTCTGGTCCTATTTGGTATTCTTTTTGCTTCTTGTATCAGTATGGGTGTGTCTTTTCTTAACTTTGGGAAGTTTTCATCTATAATTCTGTTGAAGTTATGGCCAATGCCATTGACCTGAGATTTTACTCTATCCTTTATGCCTATAGTGCATAGAGTTTGTCTTTTCATGGTCTCCCACAGTTCCTACATAGTCCATTCCTGTGTTTGAATTCTTTTTTTCATATTCTTGCTTCAGTGGTCCAATTCCCTATTTCTCTTTTTCTTTGAGTCTAGATATACTGTTTGCCTGTTTGCACTGTATTCATTCTGTTTGTGAAACTTTCTTCTGTTGTTTCAAATTGACTTGCTGAGTTTTTTAATTGCTTCCTCATTTCAGTGTTAATTTTCTTCAATATCTCTGTCATTCATGAATTCACATGATTCAAGAGTCACTGAAATTTTTTTGTAAATAGAAAAATCTTTTTAAAAAATTGTATTTTATGTGTACAAGTGTATTGTCTGCATATATGTAAGTGCACCCATGTTGTGCAATGCCCACAAATCAGAAAAGGGTGTCAGATTCCTCCAGAACTGGAGTTATGAACACTTACTTGTTAGTTGCCATGTGGGTGATGGGAACTGAACCCAGGTCCTCTGTAAGAACAGCCAGTGCTCTTAACTGCTGAGCCCTCTCCAACCTCAAAATCTGTTATTTTTTATACCTAGTATTTGGATTGGGTTTTGGAATATTCTATTTCCATATGGATCATAAACTCCTTGAAGAGTAAAACCATGTCTTGAACTACTTTATATGCCTTGGATTGCCTAACACAGCACATATGACATAGCACTGTGCAATATAATTCTAAACCTGAAAGTTAGCATAGAAACAATGTAATTCATCCATTCAATTCAATAGCATCCAACTTACTAATTGGCCTTGATGCTGTCTCCTTGAAAGATACAGAAAGATAAAGGGCCATGTCATTCTCAAGGAGATATAGGCCTGTAATTCAGCATTTCTTTCTTCCTTTTTTTAAAAAAAATCAGAATTCTTATTACTTGGGCACTGTGTATACAACATAATGCTAGGAACTCACCATCCCTGTTCTTATGCTGTTTCTTGTTACAGGGGCATAGGAGGAAGAACTGGAAAGTGAGAAAGTTCATTCTGAGAGAAGACCCGGCCTACCTGCATTACTATGACCCTGCTGCGGTGAGACTATGTGTTTGATAAGTCCATCCCACATGAAAGCCTCCATTGTAAACTGGGGTCATATTCCCCATCTGTTTCACTGATACTTCATCTTTCCTTCACTTTTCTATTACTTTTCTTCCTATTCTCCTTTGTCTATCACCTCTTGTTGCAATATCTATGCTCTTGTGCCTTGGAGACCAGCAAAAACTCAAGAATGTAAGAAGATATCACTGAATTATAATGGATTTGTTTATTCAATATAACTTTGTCCAATTTGATGTATATTATTACTGTAATTAATTTCTTTCAGCATACAGATAATGGGTTTCATATGACTTTTTCATACACTTATCATTTTACTTTTCTGTCATTCTCCTACCCCTACTGCCCTCTCTTGGCCCCCCATTCAGCATTCATATCTTCCCCCAGGTAGTCCCTCCTGCTTTCCTGCACAATATTCTATTCCACTTCTTCCTTTCTCACTCAGTTCCCATTCTTTTCTTCTCTGTCTCTCTTTCTCTCTCATATACATACACTTAAATTTCCTTTATGTATATGAGAGAAAACATAAGCTATTTCTCCTTATGAGTCTGGTTTATTTTGCTTTAACAAAATGTTTTATAGTCCCACCCATTATCTTGCAAATGTCATTGTTTCATTCTTTTTTACAGCTGGATAAAATTCAATTGTGTATACATACCATATTTTCTTCATCTGTTGGTGGACTTCTAGGTTGGAGCATGCTAATTTTTATTTTTAGTTTTTGGAGGAAACTCCATATTGATTTACATAGTGGCTACCACAGTTTACATTCCCACCAGCGGTCTATGAGTTCACTTTCCTCCATATTTTTCTCAGAATTTACTAGAGTTTTTTTTTTTTTTGATAGAGTTTTTTTTTTTTAATGATAGCTATTCTGACTGGGATGAGATAGAATCTCAATAGAATTATTTTAACTTGCATTTTCCTCATGGCTAAGGTTTGAGCACTTTTTCAAATATTTATTGATCATTTGTATTTCTTCTTTTGAAAACTATTCATTTCATTAGCCTAATTATTAATTTGTTGATTTGTTTTTCTTGGTATTTTATTTTGGCATTCTTTATAAATTCTAGATATTAACCTCATGTTGGATGGATAGACGACAAGGATTTTTCTTCCATTCTGCAGGCTGCCTGTTCACTCTGCTTATGGTTCCTTCTACTGTAGACAAGAAGTTTTGTACAATCTCATCTGTTAGTTTTTGGTATTATTTCTGTGCTATTGTAATTATTCTTCAGAAGTCTATGCCTGGGCCTTCATCTTGAAATGTTTTGCTTGTGTTTCCCTCTAGCAATTTCAGAATTTCAATTCTTATATTAAAATCTTTGATCCATTTTGAATTGGTTTTGTGCACACTGAGAGATATGAATCTAGTTTCATTCTTTTATTTACTTAAAATATCGTTTCCCAAGCACTATTTGTTGAAAAAGCTGTCTTTTTTTCTGATGTACTTTTTTGTACCTTTGTCAAAGATTAGTGGGCTATAGTTGTGGGGGCTACTTTGTGGTCCTCTATTTTATCCTACTGGTCTCTGTGTCTGCTATTTGAACTAATCCTGCTTTGGTTATTATGGCTCTGTAGTATAATTTAAGATCAGATATTGGGATGCCTCAGGATTGCTCTCCACTGTCCTGAATTTTATTTCCTTGGTAGATTTATTTCCAGTAATTTATATTTTGAAGCTATTGTAACTGGGATTAAACAATTCTTTCTGGAAAAAATCATTATTATAAGTTACAAAAGCTATTGATCTTGTATGTTGATTTTGTATCACTTCTTTGCTGAAAGTATTGATCAGAGCTAAGAGCTTTTGGCAGTTTTTAGGATCTTCTTGTCAAAGGCCTTTTGTGCATCTATTGATGTATGGTTTCTGATTGTTAATATTTGTATGTGCTGTATTTTATATACTGACTTGTACCTATTAAACCACCCATGCATACCTGAAATGAGACCAACTGGTCAGGGTGTATTATTTTCTTAATTGTGCTCTAAAATTTGCTCCATAGGAATTTTATTGAGAATTTTTGCATGTATATTCATCAGGGATATCAGCCTACACTTTTCTTTTTTGTTGGGTCTTTATCTGATTTTGTTATCAGGGTGATGTTGCCTTCCTAAAATGAGCTTGGTAGTGTTCCTTGCCTTTTGATTTTATTGACATTTAAGGAGCTTGTCATTGTTTTTCCTTAGTGGTTTCATAGATTCCAACATGAAATTTGTTCAGTTCTGGACTTTTTATTGTGGGTGAGACCCATTATTAATCTTATAGTATCATTGGTTTTATGAATTTGGTTTTAGTTGCTTATATTCTCTTGATTTAATTTTGGTAGATGACATATGTCTAATATATTAATTTCTTCCAGAATTTCCAGTGTTTTTTGTATATTAGTTTTCAAATTATTTCCTAATGATCTGGATGTCACTGAAATCAGCTGTTAACTTCTCCATTTTATGTCTAGTTTTATTAATTCATATCTTCTTTCTTTGGCTAGTTTGACTAGGGTTTTGCCAATATTGTTTATTTTTTCCATGAACCAACTCTTTGATTGATTCTATAAACTTAGTCTCCATTTCATTAATTTATGCCTTAATCTTATTTCTTGCCATCTACTGCTTTTGGATTTGGCTTGTTCTTGTCCTGAGAACCTGAAGTATCATTAGGCTATCTATATGCAATCTCCTATTTTTTAATGTAAGAACTCACATATAATCTTCTAAGAATTGCTTTAACTGGATCACAAATGTTCTCATAAATTATGCTTTTATTTTCATTTGACTATAGGAATTTTAAAATTTCCTCTCTGATTTCTTCAATAAGTGTGTTGTTCAGTCACCAAGTGTTTACATGGTTTGTAGAGTTTCTCTTGTTATTGAGTTCTAGTTTTCCTCTATTATAATATGATACGATACAATGAATTGTTTCTATTCTTTTGTGCTTGTTAAGATTTGCTTTATTACCTGGAATATGATCTATTTTAGGGAGCATTCAATGGACTGCTGAGAATAATTACATATTCTATGTTTATGGATGGAATAGTCTGTATATATTTGATAAGTCCATGTGATCTAGGGTACAAATTTAACTCTTGATTTTTAGTTTGTATTACATCTCTAAAGATGAGAGTGGAGTATTGAAGTGAGTGTTGGTTTCTTTACCAGTGATACATGATTCTTAGAGACAACAGAGAGATACTTCTCTTTATTGATGAGCTGAGGCCATTAATATTGAATTTGTTATTGAGGGATGTTTGCTCACTGCTGTAATCTTGCTGGCTCTTTTGCTCCTTGGTAACATTTTTGTTTGGTGTTTTCTTTCTCCCTTATTAGTATTTAAGGTTTGCTGGCTTGATTGTGTTGGACATGATGAATTTTTGTTTTTGGTTAACCTTTCTTTATTTATCTTGTGAAGTTTATTCTTTCCTGTGCTCTTAAGTGAGAAGTCTTTGGTTTATACTATTTCTTTAAGAATTTTCTCCAGGGCTGGCAAGATGACTCAGTGGGTAAAGGCACCTGCCACCAGCCTGACAATCTGAATTTGGTCTCTTCCACCCACATGGTGGAAGGACAGGACTGTCATCTGCAAGTTGTCCCTGACCTCCTCAAATGTACTATGGCACACATGTGTGCGTACACACACACACACACACACACACACACACACACACAAAGAAATAAGTAAAATAAATAATAAAATTTTCTCCAATGCTGACTTGATGGCCATGAATGGGCTTAGTATGTCATAAAATGTTCTTAATTTCTCCATCAAATTTAACAGACAGTCTTGCTATACCTAGCAATCTTTGTTGGCAGTTGCTTCATTTCAGAATTTGAAATATATTGTTCCAGGATTCACTGGCTTTCCTGACTGTTAATAAGGATCTCATATTATTCTGATGTATTTACCCCGTAGGAGACTTGGCATTTTCCCTTATGTTTTTTTCTAATTTTTAGAATAGCATACAAAATATTGGAAATCATCATGGTGTTTTCAAACAGTGTGCGTTAGTAGATTCTCCTTGCTCCTCATTTCTGCCACCGCACACACTACTCATAATCCTCCTTATCAGCTTCCTCCACAGTTTTTCCTCTTTCATGTTCCCTGTGTCCCTTTGCTTACCCCATCCTTCCTCATTACTCATTTTTATCCTTTCTAGTTTTTTCTTAGGTTTTTTTTTGTTTTACCTACACACACACACACACACACACACACAGAGAATTAATATTATTAAAATGAATGTTACCAAAAATAATCTACAGATTCAGTGCAGTTCCCATTAAAATTCCAATGTAATTCTTCACAGAGCTAGAAAAAAATTGGAGAATAACAAATGTTGGTGAAGATGTAGAGAAAGAGGAACCTTTATTCACTGTTGGTGGGAATGAAAACTAGTACAACCATTATGGAAATCAGTAAGGAGTTTTTTTTTTAAACAATCAAAAGAGAAATACCACATGGCCCATCTCTACCAGTTCTCAGCATATACCCAAAGGACTCCATATCCTACTGCAGATATATTTGCACATTCTCAGTTTTTAATATTGTTTCTTTGTTTTATATTGTTAACATCTTCACTATAGTATGTTGTGGAGAGGTTCTTCTCTGAGCATGTCTGGTTTTAATTTTAAATGTGTGTGGTGTTTGCATGACTCTAGGTCTAGGTTTGTGATAGTTTGTAGAGTCTATTACCGATGCCTTTAGTTTCTACGTCAGCTCCTTCTAGTATATCGAATCTTGGGTTTGATCTCTTGGTTGTATCCTGGAATTCTTGGGCATTGCATCCTTGCTCATCTATTTATTTATTTTTCCAATTTGATGTTTGAATGTCTCATTCCTCGTTCTTTCCCTCCATCCCTGATACTTTTTACTCTGCTTGGTCAAGCCTATTGGTGCTGCTTTAACCACTGTTTTTTAAAAAATGAGGTTAATTGTATTTTTCATTCTAAACATTTCTATTTGTTTTTGTTTTTTTCCCCCAAAATCTCATTTCCTTGACTGATGTTTTCTTCCCTGTTGGTTTTTAATTCACGTTGCTGACTTTCTAGCCATTTTTCTGACTGTTTCTTCTGTGTTGCTGACTTTCTTCTCCAGGTCTTCATCTGAATTAATCTGCTTGTGCTCTCTTTGAGGTCATTGATCATTTTTACCAGTAAACTTTTGAAATCCTTATCGGATATTTGAATTTAGTAGCTGACAATTACAGTCTGTTGGGTTGGCCAAACCACACTACTCTGTTTCTCAGTCTCCTGTGTTATTGTGCTGTGATTTGTGTATCTCTTGGTTTGTGTTTCAATTTTATTTTGGGATTTTCTTATTGAGAAGCCTAAACCTGAGGGCTCAACCTGCATTACAATTTAGAAGAAAAAAAAATGCTTTCAGATGGGGCCTTTTTTTCTTGTGTGTGTGTGCCTCTGTGTATATGTGTATGTTGTATATGCACATGTGTATGCAGTTGTACATGCTTGTGTACATGTGTGGATACCAGAGGAGTGTATGTGTATGTTGTATATGCACATGTGTATGCAGTTGTACATGCTTGTGTACATGTGTGGATACCAGAGGAGTGTATGTGTATGTTGTATATGCACATGTGTATGCAGTTGTACATGCTTGTGTACATGTGTGGATACCAGAGGAGTGTATGTGTATGTTGTATATGCACATGTGTATGCAGTTGTACATGCTTGTGTACATGTGTGG
>NW_008339223.1:2983845-3010624 GCF_000622305.1 Nannospalax galili
ATATTTTTTTTTTTCCTGGCTAGTCTGGAAGCCAGGAAAGTTCAACAATGTTCCTGTCTTCACCCCCTTTGTCTTGGAGTTATAGGTATTTGTAGGACACCCAGCTTGTTACATGGGTGTTATGATTTAAACCCTGGTCCTCATGCCTTTGCAGAAAGCTCTCTCACTGCTGACCCTTCTCTTTAGCCCTTTGTTGAGGCTTCAATGTCACTTCCTCTGCTATGAAGCCACAATGAAACTTGCTGTCACCTACATTTTCTCTGTACTTTTTACCTATTCTATCACTACTATTGTGAAATTCTCTTTTTTTTCTTTTCAAGGTAGTGTCCTTTCTTCTTATTCTGATACTTCTCCTTTTCTGTGTCACAAAAAAGCAAGTTTTAGTTCACAGTGTTTCCCCAAAGTCCTCTCCAATTTTATGTTTTCATAGGAACTCAGTCTATCCAACACCTCACTCATGGCTTAATATGTAAAAAGAGGGAATTTATTGATTTGTCTAGTTATTTTCAATGTTTATTGAATAAGGCATTTCCCCCAATAAAAAGTTCTGACTCTGAAGTTTAAAGATAGTCCTGTCAGGATTGAAGCTTTGATTTCTCTTTATACCCATGGCTCTTTGAGTTACTCCTATGAAATTTAAAATACTATGTCAAGTGCTGGAAATAGGCAGTACTTCAGTGGGATATGGTAACCTCAGCCTCTCCACATCTTCTACCCTTTTCAGATTAGAATTCCAGATTGGTTGTATCTTCTCATGCAGCTTGAAGTGGAGGGTAGAAGTTCTAGAAGGGATTGTCTTTAGTCTCCTTCTGTTCTTTTTTGTGAACCTGAGATGTCTGAGGGAAATGATACAGCAATAGGGCAAGGTATATCCATGCTGTGTATTTTGGAGACATGGCAGCTCCTCTCTCCTAGGGTGAGGATCCATTGGGAGCAGTTCACTTGAGAGGCTGTGTGGTGACTTCAGTGGAGAGCAGCACTGATGGTAAGAATGAACGTCTGTGGGAGACAGGTGTGGCCACTTCTACCCTCTATCTGTTAATTTTGAGCCAATCAATCATCAGTGCCTAAATTTACTGTCTGAAAACTTTGGTGGATGCTGTGGCCAGCCTATGGGAGACCCTGCTCTGAGATGATGGATCGGAGGTGCAAGGCAAAGACCCTGGGGCTTGTGGGTCTGGTAACAATCAGGTTTTTATACATTACAAGGAGCTGGCAGTCATGTGGGATTTGGCAGTAACATACAAAGATTTCACGGCCCAATTAGACAAGAACTGAGATCCATAAGAGCAACTTGGCTTACACAGGGCTATGTGGCTGACATGTAGCTTTTAGCTGCTGCCAGCTAGGGGCTGTGTGTAAAGTAGCATGCTTGAACTTTTACTCAGGGTAACCAGTGTCTATCTGGTAATTTATTGGCCACAATGTTTTCTTTCTTAGGACTAAAAGCATGGTAAACTTTTAGCTTTTAGCCCAGGAGTAAATCTTTAACCTGGCCTAATCTTTTAGCTAATGATAGCTGAGTTGTTTGTTCAGGACAAAGAGGTGGGCTAAGGGATATTGACTAAGATGCTTTCCCTCAGAGCAAGGAGCTTAAACTTTTGACCTGGGCATTTTTCTCCTGCTATCCCTGCAGGGACCTGCAAGACAGGGATCTGAGCTGCTGTTTTTAGTGCCCCTCCCTTCAGCAGAGAACAGTAGCCTGGACTTTAAAAGTTTTAGGTTCATCTCACCCTCGGGAATGCAATCCTAGTTTCCTACAGGTGGAAGTAAGAGCTGTTTCTTCCTAGTAGCTGCCCTAGCCTTCCAGAACTGGGAAAAAGGGAGTGTCTTTGTTCATGCCTTGAGTATGTTTCACTGAAATGTGTTGAGAAGAATTCATCATCCCAGAAATGGCTTTGATGGAGAGCTTGCTAACAGCTCCTGGTGCCATGACTTTCCTTAAGGGAGATTTTTTTACTTATCTGCACAAGGAAATGCTCTTCAACAAAAGGGAGATTTATGCAGTGAGGCAGAATGCTAATTGGAAGGAACACCTGGGTGCAGTTAGGGCGGTGCCACATAGCCCTGTGTGAGCCAAGTTGCTCTTATGGATCTCCGTCCTTCCTCTGAAATGATCTCTGCTCTCTGCCAGGTCACATGCCTATGACTGATTCATGGATCGACCATGGGACTGTAGGTGGCCTTGTCAGATGCAGAGGACACACAGTCACTGGACATGTGGTTTCCACAACCCCAAATCTGGTTTAAATTTTTTTCCTGTCACTCATCAGACATTTTTTGTGTTGTTTTAATAAATCATATTTTGGATATTTTAAACATTTATAACATTATAGAGAAAAGCATGTTAACAATATGAAATGCCAAGAGTTATCACTATTGCATTTAAAGAGAAGCAATCTGGGTAATCACACTGGCTTCATCTTTTCATTTTGGACTTACTTGCCTTTTTATCTTTCAGTAAAAGCTCAGACTTAGCTCTTAGTTCAGACTATACATACCATACCCATGTTAGATCTAGTTTTGTTTTATTATATATACATATACATTTATATGCATGTATATATAAACATATGTATTTATTTAATGTATAGTAAGATTGTCTCTTGGCTTATATTATGAGCAAAAGGAAGCTACTCCTTAAACATGTTTAGAAGTTACTCATTAGGCCAGGCATGGTAGCACATACTATTAAGCCCATCACTCAGGAGGCAGAAGCAGGCCAATTTCTGTTAAACAGAGGCTAGCCTAGTCTACATAGTGAGTTCCAGCCTGCTGGGGCTACAGGGAGACCCTGTCTCAAGAAAACAAACCAAAAACAGAAGTTACTCTTTAGTCACTTCTGATGTGTAAAGGTGAGAAATCTAATTTACTTATAAATGATGAAAGAAAATATTTTTCTTGAGTTTATTATGTATTTCTGATAATGACCATACTATGTATTTACTTTACAAATTCTCTTCTCTCTCTCTTTCTCTCTCTCCATATATATGTGATATATATATATAGGTGATGAATATTCGTACTTTTCTTAAGACCCTGAGAAAAACAGGCATTTCATGATTTGTGAAAGAAGGGAGGAATGGGTGAATTTCTGGTGCCCTGGGTGCCATTGTTTGTTTTCTCTTTCACCAGGCAAGAAGAGTGATGAAGAGAACCTTTTTGAGATTATCACAGCAGATGAAGTTCATTATTATTTGCAAGCAGCCACTCCCAAGGAGCGTACTGAGTGGATCAAAGCTATTCAGGTGGCCTCACGGACTGGGAAGTAAGGACAAAGTTCAAGTCCTTATCCCCTCTCAAGGGATGCATAAGTGTGCTCAGTCTATGACTTGTTCACTTCTGTGATAATTCCCCTAAAAAGAGCCTAAGAGTGTGAAATTTCACTCAACCCATGTGCCTTATAATAATTATCTGCACTGCTGCATTCTCTGCAGTCCACTGACTCCCGCTGTGTCCCCAAGCCATGTAAGAAGCAATGGGACTTGGATATACTACTTAACCTTTCCAAGCCTCAGGGCCTCTTCTGCAAAATGAAGGCAGGAACTAGGAAGTCCTCCTTAGTTGAAGTCCTCCTTAGTTGAAGTCCTCCTTAGTTGAAGTCCTCCTTAGTTGAACCTCCTTAGTTGAAGTCCTCCTTAGTTGACAAAAGCAAAAGCAAATAAATAAATAAATAAATAAATTAAATAAATAAATAAATAATTTCCTGTGATTCTGAGACCCATGGAATTATATCTTCTTTAGCTGTCCTGCTGGTTGTAGTCAGATGTGCCAGAACCTGAGACAACTCTTCTCTTTGAGATTGTTAAATTGTAATGAAGATACTTGGAATTGACTTCCTTTGTTCTCCTTGGTCATTTTGCTGTTACTCTTGGTTATGAGATCATGTGACAAATTAAGTAGCGTGCTTGTTTACTTGTCCTCTTACCCCAACCCTCCCTGAGGGCAGCTTTTAGCTTTCTACGACTTTTTATGCTTTTGGAGGTGTATCTCCTGAGAAGAAAAAAACTAAGAAAGCCAGGAGTAACTGAGGGTCATTTCCAAGTACCAAAGCTGCCAAAAACACGTGAATTTCATTCTTTCTTGCACCTTTGTTCTTTTCTGGAGTATTTTTGCATCATTTGTTATAATTAGAAGGAAAGACCCAAGTCTCTGAGTTTCACGTTTACAGAAAAAAAAAAAATAGGTCATGTGGGTTCCCTTATCTCCCCCTTTGCAGAGAGTGGAGGAGCTGGACTGCAAGGCCAGCTGAGTTGATAATGGGCTTGTACAATATCAGCACAGAAAGCCTCAGATCTATGCAGAACTTATGGTAGAGGCTGTCACAATTGTGTAGCACCTTAAAATCTCCAATTCACAATACTATGTACTTCTTTAGTCTAAAACACTAGCAGTGCTGTCTTGGGCTTGTAGCACTTCCTAGGCCTGTTATTAGCCAGAGCTAGATAAAAATGGAAACATGTTCACAATTTTTCACCCTTATTACTACTTACTTCTTTCCCAACCTGAGAAAGACAATATCTTCAAAACCAGATATGTTTGAAAAAGTGTGTTTCTCTAACTCCACATTTTTAGTTCTGTGGTACCAGTAAGGAAAGAAAAAAATACTTCCTGGTTTTGTAGCTCCTCTTTTGCCTTTTGTCCACTGCTGTGAACATTCATGAGGCTCTGCCTATTTCAAGATTATTTTATCAATGGCAAGACGTAAAGGACTATCTTTTTCTCTGATTCTTCAGCACACTGTCTTCATAGACTATACACAGTAGTTTATTTATAGTCAATCTTAAAAACTTATTAATATGGAGTCAACCTTATTTTTTGAAATAAATATGATTTAGTGTCTTTTGGGTGTACTGATCCTGTTTTTCCCCTCTTTATAGTTCTGCCTTTTTATAATTTACTTTAAGTTTCTGAGTAATAATATCATCATTTCTCAAATAATTTGTATGAATTTGTGATTTTAGGAAGCAAAGTCAATCTATTCTAAGAATATTAAAAATATACTGAAAGTGAAGATAAGGCTTAAGGATATAAGCAGACTGTATCTCTGGATTTTAATATGTACCACCTTGATGATAATATTTAAGCAAATGATAGGATCCATTAAGCATGTATGAGAGTCCTACTTTAGGGCCTCTATGTATGGTAGACAATTAACTCCATTGAAGCCTAGATTTCTCTTATCCCCTGAGAATTTCATTGCACAATTATGAATGTATACACAGTGGCTCCATAAGTACACAAAACATCATTAAGGCGTCTTAACCTGAGCAGTTGATTTTGTTCATTCTGCATAATGAGAAGATGTCTCTCAAAAAGCCGATACTTAGAGAACAGATGAAGGTGTTAGGTCAATACCAAAGGTGTTATGTCTAAAACATCTTGGCCTAGAAATAAAACTCAGGCCCTATTAGTTACAGTATTTGAGCACTGGTTTAAAAGACATTACCCTCAGGGATGTGAGTGAAGGAATATAGAAGCTGATTATTCTACTTGGAAAACATATGGAGCTGGAGTTGGTCATTTTTTCCCTCAGGATTTCAATTTAAAGTGGGAGTAAAACCGATTTTTAAATGACCAACTGTAGAAGTATTTAGTCAAAAATATATACTCCAGATAAGGTGGCACACATGTACTTGTGAGGTCAAGGAAGGAAATTCATGAGCTTAGGACTGATTAGCCGTGATAGCAGTTAAGTTTCTCTTGTAGACACACAGATACACACACAAACCATGGATAAAATTATACCACAGTGAATGGCTTTCAAAAACAGAATGAGGAACTTACTTAGAGGAAGACAACAGTTTCTCAGTGCTTGTAAGTAGATGTTAAATTTCTCTGTCACTTCATTTGGACTCTTTGTGAAGACTCAGATAAGTATACTGTGTCCTTGACCCTTAGCATGAAAAAAAAAAAAAAAAAAAAAAAAAAAAAATGGGGGCTGGAGAGATGGCTCAGCGGTTAAGAGCACTGGTTGTTCTTGCAGAGGACCCAAGTTGGAATCCCAGCACCCACATGGCAGCTAGCAACTGTCCATAACTCCAGTTCCAGGGGAGTTGCCAGATTCTTCTGTCTTCTGCAGGCATTGCATGACACGGGTATACTTACCTACATGCAGGCAATATACTCATACACAGAAAAAATCAGAATAAAAATTGGTTAATAGTTCAGGTTTTATGATTACAGGGCTTCAAACTGTAGAATATATTAGGAGTAGTGGAAAGGGTAATGGAAAAATTAATTAAAGAGGGTTTTTTTAAAGCTAAAAGTTGCTTTAAAAAAACGGTATGGAATTATAGCCCTTGTTGGTTTTAGCCCAGTTTCAGATCCATGGGAACATAAAATTTAGAAGTCACTGGAGGCGAGAAAGCATGTAAGGCTATATGTGCTGCTTTACTTAATTTAAGCTGTGGTAAATTCCAAGGGGGAAATGCACACAGATGTTTGTGGGAAAGTCTTGTGATATGGTAAAAAATGCATTGGCCCTGGAGCCTGGGAGCTGGGCTCAAATTTTGGGTCTATGAATTAACTGCATTTGCAGCACATCTAGGTATCAGTTTCTGTATTAGTTAGAATTACATTGCTTTAACAAATGCCTAAGATAATCAGCCTGTGGAGAGAAAAAAAATCTATTTTGACTTACAGTTTTTTTAAGGATAAAATAAGTTTTTATTTATATTCTTATAGTAAAGGGGGAAGCTTTAACTTGCAAGACAATTCTTGGGCAGTATGTACAACATAGTTTTTATTTCCATGGACCAGAATCAAACACAGACTGAGACTAGAGTATACACTAGAAATCAGCAAATGCTGGGGAAGAGAGTAGGAAAAAAGACGAAGAAACAAGGGCTAAAGTCATGAAACCCTTTGCTGGGATCTGTTGACCAAAGACAGAATCAGGGTTGGATCACACAGTAGAGACAGGAAGAAGGAAGTGGGGCGAGGAAACGGCTGTACTGGGGTGTGTTTAGTACCAGGTAAGTCGCTCTTGGTATTTACATACAAAAATCAGTTGGCTCTGTTTCTTAGAAATACACACAGAAAGAAAGGAAGATTTGATCATTACTTTATGAATCTGTCGCCTTACAATATCGACATCATCAGAAATTGGGGCAATTCACTCAGATTCATATTTCAGTAGCAGGAAATAAATATCAAAACATCATCACTGGCCCTCAGTACAAAACCTCTACCCCGCCCACAAACAACCACCATACTGTTTCCCGGTTGCTGTCTCACTGCTGCCGGCTCCTGGGCTCCTGGCTCCTATACACACCACCAGTGTCCCACACCTCTCTGTTGGCAGCTGGCTCCAGGGCGGCAACAGCTGGGAGGGAGTGAGACATGCCAAGGACTCTGCAAATCTGTCCCCATTTCCCCTTTCCTTTCCTTTTTTTTTTTTTTTTTTTTTTTTTTTTGATCTTTTTGAGACAGGGTCTCCCCCTAGCGGCCGGCTAGCCTGGATTTGCTATGGAGACCAGGCTGGCCTCGAACTCACAGAGATCCGCCTGCCTCTGCCTGTGCTGGCGCCGCCACGCTGGGCCCCACTTTCCTTTTACACCACAGACATCTTCAAGGACCTGCTCTTTCAACAGGAATAATAGCTTTAAAAAAATATCCTTACAAAGGAGAAGGGATAATTCTGATTACTTCAGTCTGATCATCTTGTGAAAGTAGAACAGTTCAGAGATTCACAAAGTCCATCAAAGAGAGGTGAAGGGAGACCAGGAGTAAAGCCTCCAGGCACATGCTCCTTGGACTGAAGGAGCTGGTGAGGTGGGCAGGACCATGTATGTAGAGGTCGGGTTGGCAGTCTGTCCTCCACAGAAAACGCTCCAAGTTGGGGTGTTTTGATTTAAAACTTCCTGGCGGAGACAAGGGAATACAATTTAAAAAAAAAAAAAAAAATAGTGGACCCGGGGAAAGAGAACGAGAGGTGTTGTCCAAAAGCTTCTATGTAAAAATAACAATTTTTAAAAAGAGAAAAAGAAAAATAGAGTCTTTAAAATGGTTTTGAGAGTTCTAACGATGAAGTGGGAGGAGGATGAGACGATGACAGAAGGTTTTTATTGCTGGCCTGCTCCACAAGGCTTAGCCAGCCTCGGTCCGGAGTTTCTTCTTCCTTTGGGGCTCTTCAGGCTCCAATTCTGAGCTGGAGTCTAAACCCCCATCGAAGGCAGAGGTGCTGCTGCCCTTGGCATTGGTGTAGAGGCTGTTGTCTGAGGAGGGGTAGCTGGTCTGCAGTGGGGCACTTGACCTTGCCTTCTCCAGTGTACTGACTTGTTGCTTCAGAAGAGCGTTCTGCCGCTTGAGGTCATCGCTTGAGGTCATCGATATCTTGCTGGTGCATGTGTTTTTTTCCTTTGCATATACTGAGTCCCGCAAACTGTGAAAACGTCTTTGATGTGGTCCCTACATTTTCGTTCCAGTACATTACGATGAGCCGGTTTGTCAGCCGCAGACTGAAATCTCTTCTTTGCCCTCCACTTCAATGTCATCGTTACCAGTCTGGCCCAGGGAGCGGCCACTGCTGTGATGGCAGGGGAGGGGAAGTGGAGAAGGGAGAGGGAGTCACCACCACCACCAAGCCGAGCACCCCCAAGCACACACACACACTCACTCGCTCTCTCACTCACACACATCTGGCTTACAATTTTTGAAGTTTCAGTCCATGGTTGATTGATCTCTAGTTTTGGGCCCAAGGTGCCCTGCACTGTAGTGATAGAGAGCATGTGGCAGAGGAAAACAATTCAGCTTATGGCTGACATGTGAAAAGAAAAGAGGAAGAAGAGATTGAAGTCCTAATGTCTCCCAGAGCACATCCTTATGACTTCTAAAATTTTTCTGATATCTCCTGATTGAGCTACACAGGGAACCAAAGCTTAACCAAATGGGTCATTTTATATACAGTCTTGTTAGGAATTAGGAGTTGAAAGAGTCTCAGGTGGAAATGAAAAGTAACAGTCCAAGTTGAACTTTATTAGTCAGTGAAGGGTGACTACTGACCAGGGGGAATTTGCAGTAGCCACATTGTTCAGGGAGCATGTGAACTTAAGTACTTTTGTGTTATGTAATTAGAGAAATAGAGTCAGGGGAGTTGAGTAAAGGATTTAGTGTCCCCCCCCAACACACACACTGCCACACTGATAAAGGTCTCCAAAGGATTTGTTTGCACAGCTGTTTGTAGAGCAGAAACTGCTCTATGTTTGGGGTTTATGGGAGTCATGGATGGACTTGTTTGCAGACTAGGAATTGCTTTATGTTTGGGGGTTATAGGGTTGTTTTAATTTTTCTTCAATTACTGTGACAAAACACTCTGACCAATACAAACTTGGGAAGGAAGGGTTTATTTGGTTTACTTCTCCTGGGTCATAGTTCTTCACTGAGGGACCCTGAGGTAGGAACTCAGGGCAGGAACCTAGAGGCAGGCACTGAAACACAGGCCATGGAGGAATGCTGCTTACTGGCTTGCTCCCCTGCCCCAAGCCCAGTCTTTCTTATATAACACAGGACCACCTGCCAAGGGGTGGCACCACTCCTGTGGGCTGGGCCCTCCCACATCACTCAACAATCAAGAAAATGCCCCACAGACATGACCATAGGTCAGGCCAATTGAGGCTCCCTCTACCCAGGTGTGTCAAGTTGATCATTAAAGTTATCTAGCACAGGGCATACTATACCCTCATGAGGACTATATTTGGATGTCATATATTGGTCCAACTGCTTCCTGATGAGGGGGGGTCATCTGGGGGAGAGAAGGCTTCAGAGTCTACTGGAAGAGGCACATAAGAGGTCCTCTGGTGGCATGTAGCAGTCTTAGTTCTTGATTTGGTGTCAGGTGGGAGCTAAGGACTATTGTAATCATGTGCTTCTGTAAGAATCTTCAGAGACAGCTGATTTAATATGGCACAGTGGTTTAGAACAATAGTGGGCTTGTTTCTCTTGGCTGTAGGTGGCACAGCAGTGTCTTTAATTTGACCAAGATTTGAAGTCTTACATCTAAGCAACATTTTTTTAAAATTAAAAACAAAATAGTGAGACATAATTGTCTAAATATTTTATATGATCTTAATTCTAATGTCTGAGAAGTGCAATCCTTTGGACTATTAAAAATGTAAGAATCATTTTAATCTTTAATTATATTTTCCTGTTGAGTGTTTAAAACTATTCAGTTGACCCAAATTAATTAATCTTCCTATTATTCTCAAGGTCAGTTGAGCATATTGTCCACAGGGGACACTGAGAGGATCCTCTAGCTCTTTTGGCCTTTTACCAGTTCCATCTATGTGAGGATAAGTTAAAGGCCTTGCTTAACTGTGGCTCAGCTTGGACGTATTGAAGAAATTTTCTCCTCTGTGTTGACCCTCTTTGCAGATCAGACACTGGCTAGGGTCTGTCTAGTAAGGTCTTCATAGGCTTCCCGAACAAGAGGGCAGTGACTCATCACAATTACAGAACATTTTGAGATGCTCCATAGTCCTCTGGGACTTACTTGAGCTTGGAGAGCAAAGGGCAAAAACATTGCCTTTGAAGTCCCTCTGAACAGATTAGTTAGGCCTCCAAAAGTATGGTTATTAAACACCTAAGAAGGTTAGTAACACCAGTCTGGTGCTTTTAATTACTGTGTCATGTGTAGATAAAGCTTGAACAAAAATTTCAAACATTTTTAAATAAATCTTGACATATATATTCTTCCTTAAGCCAGTTAAGAAGAACTAATTTAAGTAGAAATTTGACTGAACTTTGACTTTAGAAAATTTTGTTGTATTTATTTATTGAATTTTTGTATATTTCATATAAAACATCTTAATCATCTTTATGCCCCCTCCCCCATCTGAACCCACCTCCATAGCCCACCCCACCAGATTTCATGCATTCCGACATATACTTATGAAGTCAAGTTAGTATACTCAGACATCCTTCAGTACAAGTTCATCCACTAGAGTCTAGTCAGCCTATCTAGAGTCTCTCATTTAATGAAGATCAACTTTCCCTCACCTGGCAGTAATCAGCAATCAATAGCTTTTTGGCTGAAGTTGGGCGCTACTGCCCATTTCCCCAGTTCTATTCTGGGTTTTTGTCTGCTTGAGTTAGCATGGCTCTTGTGAATGCTGATACCATTGCTGTAGGTTCGTATAAGCAAGGTCCCATGATCTTGTAAGACTCCATTTCCATATGGTCATCCACCTCCTCCCTTGGCTCTTACAATCTTTCCTCCTCCCCTCCTCAATGGTCTCTGAGTCCTGGGTGGGTGAGGTTTAATATAGGAGTCCTGTCCAGGGACCCACACTCTGCAGACTCTTAGCCTCTACTCTTTGGCCATTTGTGGTCTTTTGTATTCATTGCCCCCTGTAGTATGAGAGAGCTCCATTGATGAGAGTTGAGGAATGTATGAGTAATCTCGGTACCCCTTGTTTCACTATGTTCAATGAGCCTTAAGTGTAGAGTTCCATTGTAGATGTGTTACTTAGGATTGGGCATCTCACAGATACTTATTCTGTATGCATGACCAGTTCTAGAACTCTGTAATAATCTCTTTGTTGTTGTTGTTGTTGTTCTGATTCTTTTTAAAAAAATTTTTAAAGTTTAATAACTACATGATTAGAAGAAGCATTTCATTATAGCTTTAACATATTCATTAACACATTCCAGAGCAAGGATACATCTCTTTCAAAAGTGGCTGTAAATTTTAAGGTTCACAGTTGAATTAATATAGTTATATAATATTGAACTCAGTATAAACCCTGTAAGATATAAAATTGAATGTTTTTACCCTTTAAAGAAGATCTCCATTTCAAGATACGCTGTTTCCTACATTTTTTGATATTATTTTTTAGAAGAAGCATATCATTAAACACATGGATCCTTAGTACCTGAGTATGGATATAAAGTCATCAGGTAGATTTCACTGGTAATGTTTATCACTTCTACTATTTAACATGATGTACATTTTTTTTAGTCTTTTTGAGGCAGGGTCTCCCTGTAGCCCCAGCTGACCTGGAACTTGCTGTGTAGACCAGGCTGGCTTCAAACTCACAGAGATTCACCTGCCTCTGCCTCTCAAGTGCTGGGATTAAAGGCATGAGCCACCATGCCCGGCATGATGTACATTTTTATGCTTCCTCCTCAAATATAAGTCTTTTTAAAAAAATTGTTGATTTTTTTGTGTGTATATCATGTAGGACATCCCAAACAATCTTATTCATCTATGTACCCACTTCCCAAATGGCACCCTCCCATAGCCTCCCCCTCCCACACACTGGAGCCCATACACTCTGTCATCTCTGTTACTGACCACTGTGTTGTCAGCACCCCCAGCCATTCCCCAGTGCTTGTCTGTCTGCTGAATCTAGTCAACCTATCTAGAGAGCCTTGTTTTAGGAAGATCAGCTGTTCCTCATCTAGCAGCAATCAGTTGTCAATATTCCTTTAGATAGGATTGGGGTTTTCTGTTCATTTTCCCAGTTTTATGCTGGGTTGCTGTCTGGGAGTCTTTTGGGCCACCCTGGCCAATAACTCAAAGGAAGGTATCACCTGCCTGGCATTGTTTCTTGTTACATATCCTTTAGCTATACATATGGACTCTTAAAAATTGTATTGACTCCATTAATCTTTGGTTATACTTTCCTTTTGTGTGTTTAAGACCCTACAATTGGCTCATGTAAACCAATTTATTTTTACTCTTAAGGTCGTTTGAGGATCTGTTTCTCAGGAGTCACATGGGCTTGGGAGGAGCCCCTGGCTCCTTTCTTTTACCAGTTCTGCCTATGTGAAGATAAGTCAAAGGTCCTGCTCAATTTGCTTGGAAGCATGGAGGAAATGTTTCCTCTGTGCTGACTGGACACTAGTTCAGGTCCATCTGGTGGGGTCTCAACGGCCTCCTTGATCAAGAGGATTGGTGACTCACACAGTTACAGGACATTTTGAGAGATGCTCATAGTCCCCTGGAACTTAGTCGACTTAGGAGGGAAAGGAGCAAAAACTTTCTTTATGTCCCTCTGTACAAATTAGTATAGGCCTCATAGTGTGGCTGCTAAACATCCAAGAATATAGTTCCACCAGTCTTTACTTTTAATTACCATGTACCAAGTAGATAGAGTTTGAGCAAAGACCAAACTCCGATAAACCTTGCCTAGAAATATATTACATCCTTTGATCTGGTTGTATGTATAATTTGTCAGTAGGTTGTTGTCCTAATATGGTTCCCTATGGTTTTCTAAAATTAGCTAGGCACTGTTTATCTCTCACATTGTCTAACCCTTCTCACATTGTTTCCCCATTTAAGGTGCCCCCATTTTCCCCATTTCTCCCTTAATAATACCCGCCTCCTATGGTCCCACCTCTCTTGAGCTCCTTCTTTCCCTTTATCCCCTAGATTTCTTATATACCCTTCCCTCTCCCCTCCGCTTAAAATAACCCCATTTTAATCCATATCTCCTTTGTTAACACCTGTTTTCTACTGTTCTTCTCTTTCAGATTCTTTCTTTTCCTTTACTTCCATGGTTCCTTTTGATTATCCTGTCTGGATACATACTCACTTATCCGGATTTGGTGCTAGGATCCACATCTGAGGGAGAACATATAAGGGAAAACATATGTCATTTTTTTTTCCTGAGTTTGTGTTACTTCACTTAGTATAACAGTCTCTAGGGCCAGGCCCAGAGGGTTCCTGGGGGCCTCTGGGAGAAACTGGGTTGGTCCAGATGCAAAGGATCATGATACAGTGGTGGCTCTGGGCAGAGAGGTTAGCCCCAGTGTTTGGGTGCTAAGAATAGTCTCTATCGTTTGAAAAAGAAGCTTCTTTGGCCAGGCGTGGTGGCTCACGCCTTTAGTCCCAGTACTTGGGAGGCAGAGGCAGGTGAATCTCTGTGAGTTCGAGGCCAGCCTGGTCTACATAGTGAGTTCCAGGACAGCTGGGGCTACAGGGAGACCTTGCCTCAAAAAGACTAAAAAAAAAAAAAAAAAAAGAAGAAGCTTCTTTGGTAAGTAGTGGCTGGCATAGTTGTCTGAAAATATAAGGATCCATATCTCTGAGATCTATGGGCTTTCCAGTCATGTGTGTTTGTTTGGTTTGTTTGGTTATGTTTACATTACCACACATGAGTTGCCTCTCATTGAATGAGCTTTAAGTCCAATTAGATTGTTGTTGATTAACCCCAGGATAAAAGTGCCACTACTGTCCCAATATCATTTGTTCTGCTGTTGTTGTGGTGGTTATTAGGCCTTAAAGCTGGGGTTGGACCACCAATTTATGTTCTTGCTCAGTAGCTTGCATAGTGTGCTCCCAAACTATGAGAGCCAGCCTTCAGGGAGGTGGCTTCCAGGTCAGTTCAAGCGACATTGCTTCAAGTCCTGTGTCCACATTATGTCCTTTCTTCAGCAATAGGGCCTTATGTTCAAGTTCTGGGAGGCGCTCAAAGGCTGTGGCAACAGGCTGTGTAATTTTAGGAGTCACTTGGACCACCCTGACCAACAATTTGAAGGGGGGCTTCTCCGGTCTGTCACTGTTTCTTGTTATATGGCCTTTCAGTCCATATGCAGATATTGTATGTATAATTTTACAATAGGGTTTTGAACTACTACATTGCCCTCTGGGTTTTCACATCAGCTAAGCAGTCTTTATTTCTCTTCTCTCTCTCCCTGTCTAACCCTCCCTCTTTCCTCCCCAGTTAAAAACCCAAAATTTCCCCATTTCATCCTTGTTAATACCTGTCTCTTATGATCCTTTCCTCTCTTGAGCTCCTTCTTCCCCTTTACTCCTGTGGCTCCATATACAACCTCCCCACTCCCCTCTCAGTTAAAAACCTCCATTTTGCCCATTTCCCCCTTGGGAATACTTGTCTCCTACTATTCCTCTCAGACTCCTTCTTTCACTTTCCCTTCATGGTTTCTTTCCATTTTCCTGGCTTAAGTTACATCAGGATAGATACTCGCATACAAGGATTTGGTTCTGAGATCCACAAATGAGGGAGAACATGGATGCATAAGTATCTCTGAAGTAAGATTTTTGTGAATATATGCCAAGCAGTGGTATAACTGGATCATATAGTAGATTCATTTTTAATTTTTTGAGGTCTCTACACTGCTTTCCATAATGATTACATGAGTTTGTAATTCCACCAGCAGTGAATGAGTGTTCCCCTTTCCCCACATCCTCCCCAGCATTTGGTATCAATTTTTCAATTGCTCTTAGCCAGTCTGACTGGTGAAATTTAAAGTGGTTTTAATTTGCATTTCCCTGATTACTAAGGATGTTGACCACTTTTTAAGGAGTTTCTTAGCCATCTTTATTTCATCTCTTGAGAACTGTTCCAATCCATTGCCCATCTTTTAATTGGGTCATTTGTTTTCTTGATTATTTTTGAGTTCTTTATATATTCTGGATATTAGTCCTCTGTTAGATGTGTAGCTGGTGAAGGTTTTCTCCCACTCTGTGGATTTTATCTTTACTTCCTTGATTGTTTCTTTTCCTTTTATTTTGATGAGGTCCCACTTGTTGATTGTTAACATTAATTACCAAGCCACTGATGCCCAATTTAGAAAGTCCTTTCCTGTACCTATATCTTGTAAAGTACTGCTGATTTTTTTCTAACAGTTTCACAGTTTCAGGTTTCACACTGAGGTCTTTAATCCATTTGGGGTTGACTTTTGTGCAGAGTGAAAGGTAAGTGTTTAGTTTCATTCTTCTACAGACAGAGATCTAGTTTTACCAGCACTATTTGTTGAAGATGCTGTCTTTCCTCCAGTATGTGTTCTTGGCACCTTTGTCAAATATCCAGTGACTGAAATTTCATGTACTCGTGTTTGGGTCTTCAATTATGCTTTTTTTTTCACCATGCTGTTTTTATGACTATAGATCTATAATATAGATCTATATATAATATAGTTTAAGGTCTGGTATGGTAATTATCTCAGCACTGCTATTTGTGCTCAGGATTGCTTTAGCTATCCAGGGTCTTTTGTGATTCCATATGAATGTTAGGATTTTTTTTCTAATTCTGTGAAGAATGTCATGGGGATTTCAATTGGATTTGCACTGAATCTATAGATTGCCTTTGGTAGGATTGGCATTTTCACAATATTAATTCTTCCAATCAAGGAGCATGGGAGGTCCTTTCATCTCCTAGTGTCTTCCTCAATCTCCTTCAACAATTTAAAATTTTTATTGTAGGGATCTTTGGACAAGTTTATTCCTAGATTTTAAAAAATTAAATTATTATTTTTATTTTATGTGTATTCATGTATTGCCTGCATGTAGGTAATTGCACCGTGTCGTGCAATGCCTGCAGAGGTCAGAAGAGGCTGTTAGATCCCCTGGGACTGGAGTTACAGATGGTTGTTAGCTGCCATGTGCATGCTGGGATTAGAACCCTGCTCTTCTGCAAGAACAACCAGTGTTCTTAACCACTGAGCCACTGAGTGGTTCTTAACCACTTTTTAAAAAAGATATTGTGAATAAGAAGGCTTCCATATGTTCTTTCTCCAGTTGCTTGTTATTGGTATATAGAAAGGTTAATGGTTTTTGTAAATTGATTTTGTAGCCTACCACTTTGGTGAAAGTATTGATCATTTCCAGATTTTTTCTTGTTGAGCTTTTGTGATCTCATATCATATCATCTGTAAATAGGGATGACTTGACTTTTAATTTCTTTCTCTTGTTTTATTCCTCTAGTAAGAATTTCAAGGACTATATTAAAAAGGAGTGGAGATAGTGGACAGTCTTGTCTGGTTCCTGATTTTAAGGGGAATGTTTCCAGTTTTCTCCATTTAGAATGATGTTGGCTGTAGGTTTGTAGTATATAGCTTTAGTTATGCTGAGGTATGTTCCCTCCAGTCCAGTTCTCTCTAGAACTTTTACCATAAATGCATGTTGGGTTTTGTCAAAGAGCTTTTCTGCAGATGATCATGTGATTTCTGTCTTTAAGCCCACTTATATGATTTATTTCATTTCTTGCCTTACATTTATTAAACCATCCCTGCATTTCTGGAATAAGTCAACTTGATCATGGTGGATGATCTTTCTGATGTGAGCCTGTATGCAGTTTATGAGTATTTTGTTGAGACTGTTTTCATCTATGTTCATTAAGGATATGCGTCTATAGTTTTCTTTTTTGGATGTGTCTTTACCTGATTTTGGTAATAGAGTGATACTGGCTTCATAGAGTTTGGGAGTTTTCCCTTTGTGTCTATCTTTTTGAATAATTTAAATAGTATTAGCTGTAGATCTTTAAATATCTGGTAGAATTCTGCTGTAAATCCATCTGGGCCTGGGTTTCTTTCAGTCAGGAAGTTTTGTATCACTGTTTCAATTTCCTTTTTTGTTATTGCTCTACTTAAGCTGTTGATCTCTTCTTGGTTTGTTTGGTAATTCCCATCAATTCAAATATTCATCCATTTCTTTGAGGCTTTCAAATTAAAAAGAGTATAGGTTTTTAAAGTATTCCCTTATAATGTTCTGGATTTTTTTGGTGTTTGCTGTGATGTTTCCCCTTTCATCTCTGATTTTGTTGCTTTGGATTTGCTCTTTCTTTTTTTGTCTTACTGAGCTAAGGGCCTGTCTATCTTGTTTATCTTTTCAAAGAAACAGCTCTTTGAATCATTGATTTTTTGGTATTGTTTTCTTTGTTTCTACTTCATTAATTTCTGCTCTGAATTTTGTTGTTTCTTACCTGCTGGGTTTGGGTTTCATTTGTTCTTGCCTTTTCAGAGTCTTGAGGTGAATTGTTAAGTCATTTATTTGTGCACGTACTGATTTTTGGATGTAGTCACTTAGAGCTATAAACTTCTGTTTTAGGACTGCTTTTAAAGTGTCCCAGAGGTTTTTGTTGTATTGTATTATCTTTTTCATTTAGTTCCAGGAATAATTTTATTTCTTTCTTAGTTTTTTCTTTGAGCCATTCATCATTCAGGAGTGTGTTGTTTATTCTCCACGAGTTTGGGCAGTTACTAGAGCTGCTTTTAGTGCTAATTTTTAGCTTTGCTGCATTGTGGTCTGATAGAATGCATGGAATTATTTCAATTTTTTGATACTTTTTGAGGTTTGTTTTGTGCCCCAGTCTGTGGTCAATTTTAGAGAAACTTCCATGGGATGCTGAACGGAAAATGTATTCTTTGGTGCTTGGGTGGAATATTTGGTAGATGTCTGTTAGGTCCATTTAATGTATGGTATCATTTAATTCAGATGGCTGTTTATTCTTTGTCCACTTGTCCTGTGTATTGGAGATAGTGGGCTATTGACATCCCCTACTATTATCGAGTTGGGGTTAGTCTGTATCTTAAAGTCCTGTAGTACTGTAGTATTATGAAATTCGGTACACCAGAGTTTGGTGCATACATGTTCGTGATTATAATATCTTCTTGGTTCATTGTTCCTTTGATCAGAATGAAGCCACACTTTTTATCTCTTCTGATTAGTTTGAGTTTGAAGTCTATTTTTGTCAGATATTAGAATTGCAACACCTGTTTCTACCATTTTTTGGCGTATTTTTTCCCATCCTTTCACCTTAAGGTAGTACCTATTTTTGAAGATGAGATGAGTTTCTTTCAGATAACAAAAAGATGGATTTTATTTCTTAATTCATTCAACTGGCATGTGTCTTTTGACCAGGGACTTCAGGCCATTGATATTTAAAGTTATTATTGGAAGATTTGTACTGTTTATCATCATTTTAATTTCTGTTTGCATTCTTAGTCTAATTTTGTGTTTCCAGAATTATACCTTCATTTGACTTTCAAAAATTTAAGACTATTTGTATATTATTTTTAAGACTCATCTTTCATTTTTCAGCAGATTTAGGTACATAAAGGGCCAGAGACTGTGTCAAGAATGGAATCTTTATCATTGTAGGTTCTTATTAGGAACTGAGACTTTATAGCCTAAGTCAGAAAAGGAAGGAATCTAACATCACAGGTTAAATAGTCACAGCTCAGGAAAGGGATTCTTACAGTTCTGTCTCAGAGGAAGGCTGTTCTACTGCAAACAAAAGCAGCCTCCTTTCTTCCCCAGTCCTAGTACCCTGACTTACAGTCTTTAAGAAGGAAGGTGGGAATCACATCATATACCTACAGACAGGAAATCAGCTGATCAGGATCCAAACCAAGCTCATGGAAACTACTATTTCTTTCTGGACTGTGCCTATCTGGTACAGGGAGGTAAAATCTATTTCTTCTTGTGCCAAGCCATCTTTTTATAGGCCAAAGATAGCACCCTGTGTCCTAATGATGAACCGAAGCACATTTCCTATCTTTTGTTGTTGGACAGAACACTTGCGTAATATAGAGAAACACAAAGGACATTTGCTGGAGTTGCAGGTTACCCCAGTACTTGTCTGCATTCACCCTGAGGCTGAAGCAGGGTATATAGGACAAGCCAGAGGAGCACTGAAATTTTTTTTATTATAATAGAAGTTATTGTAATAACTCTGTATCTCTGTGGTACCTGGCTACTAGGGGCACAGTGTTTGCTTTCAGGAATCCAACCTATTTTTCTGTCCCTCTCATTGCTGAAAGCTATCCCTATAGAGAAGAACAGTCAAGTTACCTTTTGTCTTAGCTATAAGCAAGGTCACAGTGTCTAGTAGCCTTATTCAAGGCAGTGTTCCACCTGCAAAGATTAAAGGTAGGTGTCACCTTCCTGGATCTCAAAAGAAAATCTTAGCAAAAATACTGTCCTATATACTAAAGATCAAAGTGCTTTTTTTTCTTTGTTCTAGCTCCATTTTCTTTTAATGTCTCTCAATTTTTTTGTTCTAGTCATTCACCTCTCTGCAGTAGAAACATTTAAATTATCCTTTTATTATTTAACTTGGCATTTATTCAGTCAGTTTTTAATATTTTATTTTCTATTTTTTAAAATTTTTATGTGTATGAATGTATTGCCTGCATGTATGTAAGTGTACCTGTGTCAGGCAATGTCCACAGAGGTCAGAAGAGGGAGTTGTATTTCCTTGGAACTGGAGCTCTAGGTGGTTGTTAGCTGCCATGTGAGTGCTGGGAATCGAACTCAGGTCCTCTGAAAGGGCAGCCAGTGCTCTTAACTGCTGAGCCATCTCTCTGGCCCCCAAGTCAGTCAGTTTTTGATAAACTTGATCAGACCTTCATCACTTGCTCAAACAGTCTCAATATCTTTTCTATTCTGGAAATATCCAGCCATCTTAATCTTTACACATAAATCTTTCCTTACCAATTTCCATATCATTTTCACATCTCTTGTCATCTTCTGCTTTCCTTTCTCAACACCATGAGACATAATAACATTAACAAATTTTCCATTTATTGTGAGAATTTTCTTCCTGGGGGTACTAAGCAATGAATGTTTACCCCTTTTCTAAAGTTCTAATATCAAACCAGATATCATACCCCCTCCCCAGGCTATCAGAGGGGTCTAGGGACCTTGGGGTGAAGGAGGGTCAGTTTGTGAGCAGAAATTCCTGCTCTCTCACACCTATCCCCAGTCCTCCTTTATTGTCCCAACATAGGCCTAGGGAACTGCTGACTGAAAATGCTGGCCAAAGGGGGGTCGGGAAAGTGCCTTAGTAGAGTCTGTACATAGCCCTAACTGAGAAACATGCTGAAAACAGGTGAACTTGGAAAAGATGATTCATGAAGACCATATATGAATTTTAAATAAGCCTATGTTTACATATAATAGTAACCAAGTAGCTAAACAACTCCATCGTTGGAGTTATATGTGTAGAAAAACTTTAATTTTCCTTTAGAAATTAATAAATATATTTTGTAAAACCATGTAAAAATTTGAAATAATCACCTTTGGAATATGTAATTGCCATACATAAAGATCAAAAAGAATCTCCTTTAAAAACAGGTAAATATCATGCAAAGTAGTCAGTTTTAGAAACCAACAAATGTATCATATAAAGCCGAAACTCAACATAATAACCTTTAGAAACAGGTCAAAACAACATAAAATTCTAAAACAGTCCCCTGTGATAGATTATACCAAAGGATATCCAAATTCAAAAATTTTACCATAGAGGTCTGCTATCCCTTCCTTAGTCTACCATAAAAATGTATTGACCTTATCACATGAGAATGGAGACTGTATTGGCATCTTTGGGCTTTTTACTTTTATAGTCCCATTATAAAAATTAAGTGTTTGATCAAGTCCATCAGAAAAGAGTTGAATGAAATACAGAGGTCAATAAAGATATGAAAGAGGAATTAAATAGAGAGACAGAAATACTGACAAAAAAAACCTAATCTGAAATGTAAGAAATGGAACACATAGTAAGTCAAATAACTCAAATAAAAGCTCTGTGGGATAGTTGACCAAAAGAATGGATTAAAAAGAGGACATAACAAAGATAAAGTAAGTATAAGAAGATGTGGTGGGAAGGCAGGGTGTGTGTGTGTGAGTGTGTGTGTGTGTGTGAGTGTGTGTGTGGGTGGGTGTGGAGGTGTGTGTGGGTGTGTGTGGGGGGGTGGTGAGGGTGGGAATGTGAAAGGATGGGGATATGAGGGAAGATGTGGAGAGGGTGGGGGTGGTGACAAACAAAAACTAGTTCATCGGACTGTGGGTGTGGGTGTGTGAAAAACTGGTGCTGTGGGCTGTGGCTAGGAGCAGAGCAGTCTACCACCTGCCAATGGCAGGAGAGACAGATGTGGGTGGAGAGGGCCTCCAAGTGGTTGATCCATAGGAATGGCCAGGCTCTCCCACTCTTAGTTCTCCTTCAAGGCCCTGCTTAATACCTCACCTCACCTCTTGTTCCATTCTTTGTACTTTCATCTACTTAATTTCTCTACCATCTGTTTGTGCCAGGCATTCATGTTCTTAATGGTTTCATTAAGAGACTCTTTCATAATAACAGATAGAGGTTAGCTAATTGTGAATGCCAGGAATTTTGTTATGTGTTACATACATTTATTACTTATTTTTCAAAACCATTGTGTGATAGAGTTTCCTTCCCACTTGGAAATGAGGAAAACAGGGTCAAAGCCCAGCTTGCCTATCTTCTGAATCCATGCACATTAGCACCATGCCTTGTCATGTATATTCTTAGCTCTGACCCTATTTGGGTTATCTATCTTATTTCCACAGCACTCCTTGCTGGCTGTGCCCGCACTCATGTCCTCACATATCAGCTACAGCAACACTTCCTGTTACCTCACAGTTAGTCATGACTCAGGGTTCTGGACTTTCCCTTGCTTAAAGGGGAACCTCTGTGGTCAGATATAGCTAAGCAAGTAACTCTGCCCTGTTGGTATTGGTTTAGAGGTTTCCGGGGATTTTATTCTGTAACTTGATTTTGCAAAACATATTTTCTGGACTGATTAGAATATATGTGAGTGTATGTGTGTGTTTGTGTGTGTATGCATACACATGTGTATGTACTTAAATTTTAAAAACTTAATTCTATGTATGATCACCAAAAGGTATTAACACATACATGGGAAAAACTTTCTGTATGAATAAAATTCATGTTTTGTCCATAAGAAGAAGAAAAAACATAACAAAGGGGGGCTTCTCCAAAGATTTATGGCTTTCAAATAAATACACGAAAAGATGCTCCATATTATTAGTTATTAGCGAAGTGTACTGTTTACTTCTTAGAGTATATAAGCTTACAAAGACTAATTATGCTTACTTTCAATGAGGGGCTGGGAGAACTGCAATCTTTACATAGTGCAGGGAAAGTACAATGGTGCAGATACTTTGGAGAATAGCTTGACAGTGACTTTAAACGTTAAATAGACACCATACACTCTACTCTTTGATACATATCTAAGAGAAATAAAACATATGTTCATACTCATATGTCAAAACCCATGTCGGTGTTCATCACAGCTTCGTTTTTAATAATCAAAACTAGGAAATGAGAAACAAATTGTGTGCATTCATACAAATGAAATATTACTCAACAATGAAAAAGAAGTGAACTCCAAGAATGTACAACGTGGGTGAGTGTCAAGTATGCTGGGTGAGGAAAAATATTTTCTGTATAATGTTAATAACAAAGTTCTAGAAAATGCTAATCTATGGTGATATAAAGTTAGTGACTGACTGGGTTTGGGGAGGAGACTAGAAAGAAGGGGCAGAAGGAAGTACAAAGGAAGAAAGCAATTTCTGAAGGGAAATGAGTAGCTATCCCTGACTCCCTGTGAGACTAACCTCCTGACCTCACTTGGGGTGTGTGTGTGTGTGTGTGTGTGTGTGTGTGGTGTGCACCTATGCTGCTGCATGCATGTGGAAGTCACAGGACAACTTTTGTGGGGTTGGTTCTCTTTTTCCACCTTTATTTGGGTTTGGGGGCTGGAACTAAATTTGGCAGGCTTGTGTGATAAGTATTTTTATCTGCTGTACCTTCTCCCTGATCACATGAGTATTAGCAAGATGGTAAGATGAGATTCTGTTTCTGATCAACTTAGACTCTGAAAAGGACTAGAACAAAGTAGTAGATGACAAGGAAAAAATCTGAATAGGTTGCAGAGACCAGAGGTATATTTTGATTGCTTCCTAGAAGTCTGCCTTGGTCAACATAATGGTTGCAGTGGCTGTTGTTCCTATGGGCACATATTACTAATGAGGACAAGAATGGCAGCCCCTGGAGGGTGCTCACTGCATATTCCCAACTTCTTGTTTTCTTGGCAGATGCTAAGACTACACATCGTAGCACTTGTGACCACTTTTGGGCTGTGCATTTCATTGATGATGGAATTCTCTATTAAAGCTAGATTACTTATAAAATATATCATCAGTAAGTTTGTACTTATTACTTTCTGAACAGATATTATTTTGAAAATAGTTAAAAGATATTAAAATACGGCTAGAGAAAATGTGGAATTCCTTATGTGGCTCTCCACTTGCAGCTTGCCTGCTTTTTAATGAGCAAGCCCATTTCTAATATTCATTTCCCTCAGACTGGCCAGTTTCTAAAGTGAACATATGAAGATCACGGAGTGTGTCCCACAGCCAACATACCCTTCATACATAATGTGAGCAAGAAATGAACATTTTCTGTTTTATGATATTATAGTGCAGTCTGGTGTTATCATTGCACCACAAATGTCCTAATTGCTGATTAATTCACATTGGAAGGAGGAAGGCGTGAACTCCTGATCTTATTATTTGTAATCTTAACAAATACCTGTTTTTCCTTTTGAGACTCCTCATGTTCAAGCCCAATGACTATAAATAACCCTTCTAGGATTTTCTTTGTTCTTACTTGACTCTATTTGAAGCTTCAGTTGAGGGTCAGAAAGAATATGGCACATTCAGTGTCACTGTTCAGTTCTTTATTGTTAGTGTCTCAACACACTTTTTTTTTTTTTTGAAGCTTTTACAATTTTATTAGAATCTTAAAGAAAAGTCCTCAGGGCAGGTGAGCTGTTCATCCTGGCAGCTACCTTGAGGAGGTGAGTGGTGGGAAGAAGGAAAAAAAGACATGAAGCAATGCAGCTTTAGCACCTGCATGGAGGTCAGACGTCATGTGGCTGACTCGCAGCCACATGGCTGGGAGAAAGAAGATTTAGAGAAAAAGTGAAGAAACACAAGATGTTAGGGACAGCCCAAAGCCTTACAGAAAGCATGTTTAGTAAGAAAGGTATGAAAAAGAAAAGGAGAAATTAGGCTTTCCTGCGGAAGCAGACAGACTTAACAGAGACCTACATGACTGTAGCTCATCTGCAGGGATCTGCACTAGTTCCAGGCAGGAAATATTTGCTGCCTCATTAACACACCAGGTATTCTGCCCATCTATTTAGCATAACTTAAGGTGAACTTGTCTTCCTAGGAGTGGGTCTATCACCAGGTAACTGACCAGTGAGACTGAAAAAGTGGGTCCTCCAACAGAAAGACGTTTTATAGTTTGGACCAGTTAAATTTATGGGGAATTTTGCTGCTATAACATTCCCCTCTCTGAAGAGATAACCCTAAAATCTTTTAGGGATTAGATAAAAGCTCCCAAATATTTCTAACATTTTTGGCCTTTGGAACACAGCATGTTGCTAAGAGGCCCAAGGACATTTTGACTTTTAGCCAAGAAAGAAACTGGCTAACTTTTCTTTGGGGTCTTTTTACCCTAACTGCCTAGCCAATTTTTTCTACCTCCTATTCTTATCACACCACTCTCTGAGAGGTTACCCAAGTTGCTGACAGGGAATTGGGATGCAGACTGCTCTGGTTTCGTCCATGCTGAACAGAAACACAGGGTAAGGCAATTGGGGTATCCCCTCAGTGGATCTATCTAAACGACTCCCAAATTGCATAGCTCTTAACCATAGGGGGAAAAAGAAAATCCTTGACTGGTGCCTAGAAGATGTGAAGGAGAAGTAAAGGCAAGAGTAGTTAGCATTACAAGTTCTAGACAGGGAACCAGAAAAAAGTCAGAACAGGGAAAATTTCAAATGTCTAAATCAAAGTCCACTGGAATTTCTTGACAAGGGCTTCCAAAAGCATCCATCTAATGGGTTCCTACTCATTTTCCTTTTGGCTGCCAGGGCTGGACACAAGAATGATGAACTCAGGATTTGTTTTCAGGCACTTTGATAGCTTTTGGAGTGGCTAGAATCAATTCCCTCTTAAATGGCCTCTAGATAGGGAGAGAAAACAAATTTAGCCATCATTTAAATTTTAGGCTAGAACAATAGTGGGTTGTCTCCTTCAGCTGCAGGTGGGCACTACAGTATTGCCCACCAAGATTTAAAGTGTTACATCTGAGTAGCATTGTCTTGTTAGGAACAAAATCATCAGTGATAGACAATTGTCTAAATAACATCGTATAAGAACTTAAGTCTAATGTCTGGGAAGTATAATCCTTTGAACTCTTAAAGGATTACTGATCACTTTAACGTTTGGTTATACTTTTCTTTTGGGTGTATAAGACCACACAATTGGCTCCAATAAACCAATTCATTTTTACTCTTAAGAGCTTGGAGGAGCTCCTGGCTCTTTCTTTTATCCGGTTGTTTTATCTCTGAGTTACAAGCAAGGCAGCCAAAGATCAGAAGACACAGAGCTTCATTTGCTTCCTGTCTCAGTGTCTGGATGGATTGGCGGCACATTCATCCTGCTGTGTCAGATGTACTTATCTGTTGGCTTTTAAGATTCTCTTTGCTGTATTTAGAATGGGTTGCAGAAGACAGGAAGTGAGGCTGGAAATACGATGGGAAGCTGATGAATAATTCATTCAAGAAATGACAGTGACTTAAACCAGACTGGTAGTACTGCACATGTAGGGAGGGGTCAGGTTTCAGATATATATTGTGGTAGCCTCATCAAGATGTGCTAAGTAATGTGTGAGGAAAGAGTAAGGAGAAAGACAAATTAAAAAAAGATTTCTACACTTTGTTCTGCATGTTGGATAAACAGTGGAATCATTTGCTAAGGTAGAAAGACTGGGGGAAAGGTAATTCTTTTCTTACATATGACATCCTTTGAGTCATCTAAGTAGAGGTTAGTTCAATGGAGTGATAAAAACCAAATGAACAATGCCTCTTCTAGTGGAGATGTTAAAGAGGATAAGAAAAGATAAAATGAGGAAGAAGGACATGGCGGGAGAAGATTGAACCAGCAGCCCAGAAGTAAAGCAGCAGGGTCATGCTGATGTGAAGAAGGAAATAAATACATAAAAATATAATTCTTTAGAGACTGAGAGGAAGAAAGAGTGTAGAGCTTGTGATAAAAATATTTTATACACAGGCACCAAGGATCCAAGTGCAACCGATTATGACTAGTAATAATCAGATACATACAGATTAGAGATGCATGCGCCAACATTTCAGTGTTAGTAGCAAAAACAATGAGTCTTTCTGCAAGGAACAA
>NW_008339223.1:3010703-3019607 GCF_000622305.1 Nannospalax galili
AACTGTGAACCTAAAAATTTTATAGCCACTTTTGAAAGAGATATATCTTTGCTCTGGAGTGTGATACTGAGTATGTTAAAACTGTAATGAAATGCTTCTTCTAATCATGTGGTTATTAAATTTAAAAAATTAAAAAATCTTTTTAAAGTGAGAGATCAAGTTATCATCGGCTAAGGTTGATTTGGCTCGGGGAGTTGTTTACAGCCTAAGGAGAAGGGAACTTGAGACAGACACTGTACTAATTTGAGGTGAAGTGCATCAATCTGCATGTAGTGCAAAGGATAGGGAAAACTCTTAAACTCATTTGGTATGCTTGCTGTTACTACCTAAGATAGGCTACTCTGGATGAAAAGAGGATTATTTAGTCAACAGTTCAAGGGCACTGATATAAACTCAGCTCTGGTAGATTATCATAGTAGGAGTTTGTTTGATAGAGAGCAATATAATTCTTCTCAAAATTGAAAAAAAAATCTTAAATTTCATGTGGAAACACAAAGACCTAAGATAGTCAGTCACGAACAACAACAAAAACTGCCGGTGGTATCATCATCCCAGAGTTTAGGTTATACTTCATAGCTATAGTAATGAAAAACAGCATGCTACTGGTATAAAAGAAGACACTTTGATGAATGGACTGCAATTGAGGATCCACATACAAGCCCACACTATTACAGCCACCTGATTTTTACCAAGAGGCCAACAATATACATTGGAGAAAAGACAGCGCCTTCAAAAAATGATGCTGATCAAATTGGATAAGTACATGTAGATGAATGAAAGTAAGTCTTTATATCTCACCCTACATAAAACTTAACTCAAAATGGGCATCATGTTCAAACAACACAGCCTCTTTCAGAGATGCTTAGTGATTTGAAGGCAAGAATAAAGAATTCAGTGGGAATGACCTGGGTCCCACACTGGTGTGGAGTCTGTAGCAGTGAGTTTATGATGTGTTGGTAGATTAAGGTAATGGTGGATGTGACCATCAATGCTTTGCAGTAACTAGAAAGATCTTAGTATGCTGAATAGAGCTAAGAATTTGGGTTTCTGGTCTAGATAGACTATTGGATGTGTTTGCAGCAACATAAAGATGTGGGAATGAATGCAGCTAAAAGTGCATTCACGAATCACTAGCACCGTCTCTGAATGCTGATTGAAAATATAGAAGCTGAGATTCCAACCTAAATCTCAGTAAGTGTTTCTGAATCAGATCTTCTGATGATGTAATACTGCATATGGAATGATGCTCCAGAGGGAAGGCTTTCAGGGGCTCAATAGTTGTTGAAATAAGAACTTTGTATTTATGCTGAAAACAAGATCTTATAGATTTCAACTAATGTGTTTTAACAATATAGTTTATGCTTTTCTGATTGTTAAATATGTTTATCAGTGAAAAATAAGGATATGTATGAAGAGGTTAGTGTTCAGCCACATTCTTGTACAAGATTCTACTGTGGTCTCATATAAAAGCTATAGCTTTTCCCTTTGTTACATGTATCCACGGAACTAAGATGATTGCTGTTGTAATATCACAGTTGCAAGTAAAAACCATAAAAACTAGGATGAAATGTACAAACTTCTACTTTCCCTTGAATAGGAACTAAGCAACTTTGAAATCTTCCACTTTCTGATTATGGCATGGGTACAGATTTAAATGAGCATTGATGAAATAATATCAAAAGTGCACAGCATAACGATGAATAAGATTTCATGAGATTCATTAAGAATTCAGGTTGCAGGAAAATTATGGTAGAAATACAATATACTTACTAATGTACTTGAATGATATGTCCCTTTTCAAGTTTATCTAGGGCTGTGCTTAAAACACAACAATGCCGCATCTGTGTGTGAGAGAATAATGAGGAACTTGATCTCCTTCATTAGCACCATTTGTCTTCTCTGGAAGATTGATGAGGCACTGAAATTATTTTCTGGGATGGAGAATTTATTTGCAAGAACAAAAATGGCACATTTTGTATGGGCACCATTTTAACCATATGACTGTAATTCTCAGTAAAAAATGCCCATTATTATTATCACTTCAGAATGAAAGAGAAGTTTCCTCAAATTTATTAGCAGCCATTTATAAATATGTAGTCTGGAACAGGAACTGTATCAAATATGTTAGGAGCTGTCTTTTATTTCACACTCACAATAAACCTTAATTCCTATCATTTTATAGATGAGGACACCAAGAATCATCAGGGTGAATCTGACTGGCCAAGATTACACAACCAAGATAACAGAGATGGAATTTAAACCTAGATTTTGAACTTTAAGTCAGTGTTCTGTTCTGTCTGTATCCTTGGGTGCACCATTCTAAACTTCTCCTTTATTTAATATTCACAGTTGCAAGAATTATTCAGTCTTCTAGGGTTACCCTTTCCTGTAGGACTCAAATAAAATGACATCTCAAATAAAATCACTTCTGGACATCTTTTTATGGAAATCTGGAGACAATGAAAATTTTCTAAAAATTCTCAAGATTATACAAGAATTAGTTTTTCATCCTTTCTCATTCTGAATTCTCCTTCCTGTCTTCTTATCACATGCACTGGATAACTTCATCACCATGATTTCCTTCACGAGTCTTACCCTACATGTGCACCTAGCTCCTCCTTCCTCTGCTCAGTGTTGCTTCTCCAAAACTACAATGATGTCAGCTGATTTCTTTGGAAAGTCTATCCTGGGACAAATTAAGATGTAGAGGAAATTTATTGAGAAAAGGAAGGAAGAATCCTAAGATAGATTAAAGAGGAAGGAAGCATAAAATTGAGTGGGGAAACTGCCATTCAAATCTGACAACAGTGTTGTTCCTGAAGAAGTGGCAAAAAACAGTCTTCCCAGTGGATAGAGCTCTGAGTAGTACACCTGGCCTGCTATTTTGTGTGGAGGAAGTGGTCCAGAGTAATAATATATTTATGGATTTATGAACAGTAATGAATGGTCTGTCCAGTTGTTCAAGGGTCCATGAGAAAAAAAATGTGTGAAAGATCAGAGACAAGAAATTTGGGGGAAGAAGTGTAATGATGAACATATGGGAATGGTTGTAAAGTGTGAAGATGTATGTGTCATATCCTAGTATCCTCAGAAGCTTCCAATCCCAAATCACTTGCCATGTTGATGTGAATCAACCCTTGTCTATAATTGCAACAATTGTAGGCCCTTGCATACAATTACCACAATTGTATGGCGGTATACTTCAAGGAGACATGTCATTTTGCAAGTTAACTATGTTTCATTTCATAGTAGACTAATTATGGCTATAGATTTCTCTTTCATGTCCAGAGTACTTGATCTATAGACATTGGGACCACACTACATAAGATCCAGCTAGAGCTCATTCTAGGTAGAATGAGTCTGAGGAAATGAGAAAATAGACCCATAAAATGTAATCCATTAATCTGTTTAGCACAGAAATCTGGACACGATGCAAATTTTCTAAAAATTCTCAAGATTACATAAGAATTAGTGTTTTCATCCCTTCTCATTCTGAATTGTTATCTCCTTGAGCCTCTGCCTAGCCTAGATCATCAGTTACATTTTAATGCTGTCCTTTGTCTCCATTTTTTTCTGTGTCTAGATCATAATCCTGTAACATCTACTCTAAATTCATTTAAAAAGGCTCCTAATTTGTTTTCCTACCCCATTATTGCACTCCAATCTACTTTATATATTTTAATTTTAAACTCCATATGGAATGAAGGACCCTTAAATAGTTAACACTGCTTGTATTCCAAACCTCATCTCATCTCAATCTGTACCATTGCTTGTACTATATAATCCAATGTTTGTGAACTGTGATGAGTAACACTAACTTGACTAAATTGAGAGATTCCTAAGGGATTAGTTTAGCACATCTTCAGGTATGCCTGTGGGAAGTTTCTAGAGACAATTAGTTCATGAGAGCTCTGATCAAATGAATGGCTAAATTCATGGATGGATTCAAGATTCTTAGGAAGAGGTGGAACTGTGGAAGGTGGAGCCTAAATGGAGGAAGTTAGTGTGGAATGTCCTTGAAGGCTATGTCTTGCTTTGACTTCTTGTTGCTGCTCTCCTTTGGTTCCTGTCTGCTTCACCATACTCACTGACCATGATGGACTGAAAACTTTGAAATTATGAGCTAAAATAAAATAAAACTTCTAAGTTATTTTTGCTAGGTATTTTGTCACAGCACTAATAAAAGCTAACTTGCACATCAAATACTGGTTACTTTTTACAAAATTCAGGTCACCATGGGCAGCTTAGTAAGATTACGTCTTAAAATTAATAAAATTAAAGATAAACAGAGAGCTATCTCAACGTATAGGAAGGAAATCCAGAAAATCATAAGGGCATACTTTACAAACCTATATTCCACTAAGTTGGAAAACCTAAAAGAAATGGATGAATTTCTAGATGAATCTAACCCATCAAAGTTAAATTAAGATGAAATCAATAACTTGAGCAGACCTGTAATAAGCAAGGGGATTAAAGCAGTAATAAAAATGCCCCCCCCAAGCACAAGATGCATTCACATCAGAATTATACCAAACAACTAAAGAAAAACTTCAACCAACACTTCTCAAACTATTCCCCAAAGTAGAAATAGAAAGAACACTTCTAACTTCCTTCTATGAGACCAGTATTTCTCTAATACCAAAATCATATAAACACCACCAACAAAAAAGAGAACAACAGTCCAATATCCCTGATAAACATAGATGTAAAAATACTTCACAAAAACTTGCACAGAGAATACAAGCACACTTCAAAAAGATCATTCACACCAGGTGTGATGGTGCACATTAATCCCAGCACTTGGGAGGCAGAGACAGACAGATCTCTCTGAGACTGAGGTCAGCCTGGTCTACATAGTGAGTTCCAGGCCAGCGGGGCTATACGGAGCCCCTTTCTTAAAAAAAAATCATTCACCATGATCAAGTTAGCTTTATTCTAGAGATTCAGGGATAGTTAACCATATGCGAATTTATGTAACAAATTATATACAAATGGACTTAAAGACAAAAATCATGGGATTATCTTATCAGATGCAGAATAGGCCTTAACAAAACTCAACACCACTTCAGGATAAAAGTCCTAGAGAGAATGATGTTGGAGGGATCATACCTTAACATGGCTATATATGGCAAACCCACAGCCAATATCATGCTAAATGGATAAAAATTTGTAGCAATTACATTAAAGTTAAGAGTTCACTATCTTCACCCCTATTGAATATAATGCTCACAGTCCTAGGTACACCAATAAGACATGAGAAGGAAATGAAATGAACATAAATATTAAAGAAGAAGTCAAAGTATTCTTGTTTGCAGATGACATATATGATGCTTTACATAAGAACTATAAAGATTCCACCAGAAAACTCCTAGAACTGATCAATACTTGGAGCAAAGCGTCAGGATACTAATTTTACATACAAAAATCAGTATCAATATATACTAATAATAATAAACACACTGAAAAAATCAGGGAAATCAGTTCATACACAGATAGAAAAAAATAAAACCTTGGAGTAAACCTAACCACGGAAGTAAATGGTCTCTACAATGAAAGCTTTAAGAAGTTATTATCAGCTCTCTGTGTGTGTGTGTGTGCGTGTGTGTGTGTGTGTGTGTTTGTGTGTGTGTGTGTGTGTACCCACCATGGCATGTGTGTGGAAGTCAGGGGACAACTTTGTGGAGGTGGTTCTCTCCTTCTGTCATTACATGTGACAAGAACCTTCACTTGCACTTGTGGCCTCTACAACGAAAACTTTAAACCATTCAGATATTTTTCTTCAGCAAACATGGCTAGAATGAGGAATGCCCAGTTTTAACTCAAGGACTTTTTTGGATTTCAATAATTGTGATGGCTCACTGAGCATTGTCATGGGAATTGAAGCATTGTAATTGCACATTGGAGCATTGTGCTGGGATATTGAGAATTGATATGACACTTGGGGACATTGTGAGGTGACATTCAGCATTGTGATGGCAAATTGAGCATTGTGATGACACACTGGGGCATTGTGATGGCAAGGTAACATTGTGATGTCCCATTGGGTCATTGTGAGGGGAAACAGCACCATGATGGCACATTGAGCATGGTGACAATACAATGGAGCATTGTGATGACACAGTGGTACATTGTGATGGCACACTGAGCATTGTGATGGCCAATGAAGCATTGTGAAGTAATATTGGAACATTGTGATGGCACATTGGGGCAATGTGATAGTACATTCAAGCATTGTGATGGCACATGAAAGATTGTAATATCACACTGGAGTATTGTGATGACATATCATGGCATTATTATCACACACTGAGAATTGGGATGACACATTGGGAGCCTTGTGGGGAGATATTCAGCATTGTGATGTCACATTGAGCATTGTAATGACACATTGGAGCATTATGAGGGGATATTGAACACCGTGATAACACATTGGGGCATTGTGGAGGAACGTTCAGCATTGTGATGGCACACTGAGCATTGTGATGGCACGACGGGGCACTATAGGCGACATTAAGCACAGTGCTGGTGCATTGAGCATGGTGCTGACACATTGGTGCATTTTGATGACAACTAAGGTTTGTGATGGTACAATGGAGGATTGTGAAGACATATTGGAGCATTGTGAGGGCACATTGAGCATTGTGATGGCACATTGGGGCATTGTGAGGGGACACAGAGCATTTTTGATGGCACACTGAGCATTGTTATGACACATTAGAGCATTTTGGTGGCATATTGGAATAGTGTGAGGTCACATTGTAGCATTGTGATGAAGCATTGGAGCATTGTGATGCCACATTGGAGCACTGTGGTGACACACTGGGGCATTGTGATGGCACATTGAGAATTGTGATGACAGATTGGGGACTTTTGAGGGGACATTCAGCATTGTGATGGCAGAATGAGCATTCTGATGACACATTCGTGCATTTATATGGCACACTGAGCATTGTGACGGCACATGAAACATTGTTGAAGCACATTGGAGCATTGTGATGGAATTTGGAGTATTGACATAACACATTGGGGCATCCTGAGGGGACATTCAGCATTATGGTGGCACATTGAGCATTATGATGACACATTGGGGCATTGAGAGAGAAAACTGAACACTGTGATGGCACACTGAGCATAGTGATGACACAGTGGAGCATTTTGAAGACACGTTGGTGCCTTTTTTTGGTACACTGAGCATTATGATGGCACAGTGGAGCATTGTGATGACACATTAGGGCATTGTCAGGACACACTGAGCATTGAGGTCAAACACTGAGAATTTTCATGACATACTGGGGCAATATGATGGCACACTGAGAATTGTAATGTCACAGTGGAGCATTGTGATAACACATTGAAGAATTTTGATCACACATACAGGTATTGTCATGGCACTTTGAAAATTGTTATGATATATTAGGGCATTATGAGGGCACACTGAACATTTTGATGGCATACTGAGCACTGTGATGACACATTGGGTCATTGAGATGGCACACTGAACCTGGGGATGTCACATTCGAGCATAGTGATGACACATGGGAGCATTGTAATGGCACCCTGGAGCATTGTGAAGGATCATTGAGCATTGTGATGACTCACTGGTGCATTTTCATGGCACACTTATTGTGATGTCAAAATGGAACATTGTGAAGACATATTGAGGCACTGTGATGACACACTGGGGCATTATGATGGCACATTGAGCAGGATTATAACATATTGGAGCTTTGTGAGGAAATATTGCTGCATTTTGATGGCACGCTGACCATTGTGGTGTCATAATGCAGCGTTTTGAAAACATTTTGGAAAATTGTGATAGCACATTGGGGCATTGTGAGAGCACATTAAGCATTGTGATGCCACTTTGAGTATTGTTATGATACACCGGGCATTATGATGTCACACTGAGCATTGTGATTTCACATTGGAACATTTTGATGCCATACTGAGCACTGTGACATAAATTTGTCACATTGTGCTGACACCTTGGGGCATTGTTAAGGCACACTGAGCATTGTGATGACATATTGGAGCACTGTGTTGTCACACTGGAGCATTGTGATGACACATTGGGGCAATGTGATGGCATATTGAGCATTATGATGACACACTGGGCTTTGTGAGGGGAAATTCAGCATTGTGATGGAACATTGAGCATTATGATGACACATTGTGAGGGGACACTGAGCATTGTGATGGCACATTGAGCATTGTGATTACACATTAGTGCATGTGAGGGGACATTCAGCATATTGATGGCATATCGAGCTTTGTGATGACACATTACAGCATTTTGATATCACACTAAGCATTGTGATGACACATTGTGGCATTGTGAGGGGACATTGAGTACTGTGATGTCACACTGAGTTTTGTTATGGCACATCAGGCATTTTGGTGTCACATTCAGCATTGTGATTTTACATTGGACCATTGTGATAGTGCACTGAGCACTGTGATGTCAATTTGGAGCATTGTTATGACACATTGGAGCATTGTGATATCACATTGTAGCATTGTGGTGACACATTAGGGCTTTGGGTTGGAACAGTGAGCATTGTGATGACATATTGGGGCATTGTCAGGGAACACTGAGCACTCTGAAGGCACGCTGAGTATTGTTATGAAACATTGGGCATTTTGATGTCACACTGAGTATTGTGATTTCACGTTAGAACATTGAAATGGCACACTGAGCTCTGTGGTGTCAATTTGGATTATTGTGATGACACACTGGAGCATTGTGATATCACATTTGAGCATTGCAGTGACACATTGGGGCATGGATAAGGCACAATGAGCATTGTGATGACATATTGGAGCATTGTGATGGCACATTGGAGCATTCTGATGGAACATGTTAACAGCAAGTTGTAGCATTGTGATGACATATTGGGGCATTGT
>NW_008339223.1:3034744-3036744 GCF_000622305.1 Nannospalax galili
CATTGGGGCATTGTGATGGCACATTGAGCATTGTCATGACACTGGGGCATTGTGATGGAACACTGAGCTTTGTAAAGTCTCATTTAAGCATTGTGATGACAGATGTGATTATAGTGATTGCACATTAGTGTACTGTGATTAAACATTGAAAATTGTTATGACACATTGCTGCATTGTGATGGCACACTGAGCATTGTGGTTTCACAATGGAGCATTTTGAAAACACATTTGAGCACTGTGATGACATATTGGTGCATTGTGTCATCACACTGAGAATTGAGATGTCACATTGTAGCATTGTATGACACTTTGCAGAACTTTGTTGGCATAATGAGTTTTTAATGACACATTGGGGCATTTTGATGGCACATTGGAGCATTGTGATGTCACATGAAACATTGTCATAGAACATTTGAGCATTGTGCTGTCACATTGGAGCATTTTTGTGACACTTTGGGGCATTGTGATGGCACACTGAGAAATGTAATGTCACATTGGAGCATTGTGATGACACATTGCAGCATTGTGATCACACACAAGGGTATTGTGATGGCACTTTGAAAAGTGTTATGACATATTGGTGCATTGTGAGGGCACGCTGAACGTTGTGCTGGCACAGTGAGCACTGTGATGACACATTGGGTGGCTGATGGCACACTGTGCATGGTGATGTCACATTGAAGCATTGTGATAAAATATTGGAGCATTGTGATGACATATTTGAGCATTGTAATCACACATTTGGGCATTGTGAAGGTACATTGAACACTGTTATGACACATTGGAGCATTGTGATGGCACCTGAGCACTGTGATGTCACTTTGGCGCATTGTGATGACACACAGGACAATTGTGGTGTCACACTGGAGCATACATTCTGCAGCTTGGAGCATTGTTGTGACACATTGCTTCATTGTTATGGAACACTGAACATTGTGATAGCGCATTTTAATGGCACCTTGGGGCACTGTGATGGCACATTGGAGCATTGTGATTTCACAAGAAACTTTGTAATAGCACATTAGACCATTGAGATGACATAGTGGGGCATTGTGATGGCACATTGATCATGGTCATAATATATTGGATCATTGTGGTGATACATTGATGCACTATGATGGCACACTGAGGATTGTGATCTCCAAATGTGATCTCCAGCATTTTAAAGACATTTTTGAGCATTGTGTTTGGAAATTGTGGCATTGTGATGGCACAATGCTTATTTGAGGGCACATTGAAATATTATGATTACATATTAGAGTGTTGTGATGGTGTATTGAACAATGTTGTGTTACATTAGGACATTGTGATGGCACACAGGGGCATTGTGATAACACATTGGTGCACTGTCATGGCACACTGAGCATTGGGATGACACATTTGAGGATTGTGATGACACATTGGAGGATAGTGATGGCACATTGACCATTGTGATGATGCATTGGTGCATTTTGATGGCACACTGAGGAGTGTGATGTCAAAATGGAACATTTTGATGACATATTGGAGTATTGTGATAGAATATTGAATATGGTGAGACATTGGCTTATTGTGATGGCACACTGAACACTGTGATAGCACAATGGAGAATTGTGAATTCATAATTGAGCATTTTGAGAGCACATTGGGGCACTGTGATTTCACACTGGAGCATTGTGATGTCACATGAAACATTGTAGTAGCACATTAGGGCATTGTGATGACACATTTGGGTATTGAGATGGAACATTGAGTATGGTGAGGACACATTCCTGTACTGTGATGACACACTGCTGTACTCTGATGGCACACTGAGGATTTGGATGGCAAAGTGGAGCATTTTGTAGCCATACTGGAGCATAGTGATGGGACATTGTGGCATTGTGATGGAACATGGGCATTTTGAAAACACACTGAGCATTGTGGTGGCAAATTGGAGCATTATAATGTCTCACTGAGCATGCCGACCTTATATTTGAGCATTGTGATGACATATTGGAGCATTGTGATCACATATTAGG
>NW_008339224.1:0-959 GCF_000622305.1 Nannospalax galili
CCTTCCTTCCTTCCTTTCCTTTTTTCTTTTCTCCTCCTGCTTTTTTCTCCTTTTGTCATTGTGATTTTCTAATATGTTTTATTGTTCTCCTAGCGTTGTCAATCTGAGATAGCTCTCCTAACATTTATGTATTACTTATTAATTTAAGTATGCCTTGGGTTTTAAACTGAAGCCTGGCATTAGAACTGCTAGTGGTTTGTTGCTTGAGCACTGATAGCTGATCATTTCCTGTTGTTAAGTTTTCTGTGATGGTATTTTGGGTTGTTGATTTACATCAAATACTTTCACATTCACTGCCCTGGCAATTTGCTTTTTAATTTGCTGCTTTTTCTACATAGGCCCCTCCAGGCCAAGCCCAGGTCCTCAGAATTTATAAACAAAGCTCTTGCAATGAGAACTAAACTGCTTCAGAGGCAGAAGCGCAAGATGGTGTCACAGACACAGGTCCTCATGTCCCTGCTGCTCTAGGTGTCTGGTGAGAATTTTAAAAGTATTACAATCTTTTCAGAATCACATCTTTGTATATAAGAATCGCAATCTGTACTAGGGTATAATCTTTCTTAAAAAATAATATACCGGTAAAATACTCTTACAAGAACATTTAAATGCCAACTTAAATGTTTATATTGTAAAGTCTGATTATTGATATAATGTATTATCATTGTCTATTCCCGATTACAGGTGTTTGTACAGAGATTGTGATGACGCAGTCTCCAGCCTCCCTGGCTGTGTCAGCAGGATAGAGAGTCACCATGAGCTGCAAATCCAGCCAGAGTGTTTATTATAGCTGAAACCAGAAGAACTACTTGGTCTGCTACCAGCAGAAGCCAGGGCAGGCTCCTAAGATGCTGATGTACTGGGCATCCACACTGCTCTCTGGGGTCCATGATTGTTTCATAGGTAGTGGATCTGGGAAAGATTTCACTCTCACCATCAGCAGTGTCCAGGCTGAAGACCTG
>NW_008339225.1:0-272 GCF_000622305.1 Nannospalax galili
ATTTTTAAAAATGTATTATATTTGAGGAGGAAGCATGGAAATTTACGTCATCCTTAGTAGAGGTGATAAACATTACCACTGAAATCTACCCGATGACTTTATAGACATACACAGGCACCAAGTATCCAAGTGCAACCTATTATGACTAGTAATAATCAGATACATACAGATTAGAGATTCATGCGCCAACATCTCATGTTAGTAGTAGAAACAATGAGTTCTTCTGCAAGGAACAATATATTCTAAAATGAAATGGAGATCATTTTTAAAGG
>NW_008339226.1:0-2902 GCF_000622305.1 Nannospalax galili
GGTGAAGAATCCTCCAAACTTGATGCCAGTGGAAATTGACAGTTTTGTCTGGCCAACGGTGGTCAGCACCAACTACATATTAGGGAAGGCTGCTATACCTGTGAGTTGGGAAATGGGTAATATTACAGGCAGTTTTTATCTCTCCAATGCCCTCCGCTTGTCTAAGGTTCTTAATATTTCTTTAGTTAATAGCAGTAGCTCCCTCTTAGGGCCTTGCATTGTCCTCAGTAATTGGTCAGGAGGGGACTTTCAGGGCAATTCCCCAAATGTCTCTGTGCTTGGGCTGGAAGGAATATGGGGTCCCATCAATTTCAACCGTAAGTACACCGGTTTTTCTTTACCTCCTCTGCCAGGGCCTCAGTGTTGGCCTGGCCCCCTACAATTTGAGGCTGTTGTCCCTATATTATGGGGTGACTATGTGACCAAAGAGCCTTGGCAACAATACCTCAGACCACCCCCTCTGGTGGTATGGACCTCGGCTTCCATTTAAAAATAGTACCACACAAGCATCCCCCTTTCATTACAGAAACCCTATGATGACGGCAGGGATCCCTACATTTTCAGGGATGTTCCTATGCGGACCTTATGCCTGCATGGATGCTGTCCCTCTAGTAGTGAGGGAAGCACGTTATTTCAATAGCACTATTCCCTGGAATACCTCTGACACCTTTGAGGGTAGCATCCGGTTTAAAAACACATCGCATAGTAAAAATATAACCCCCTCTTCAGATCCTTGCTTGTTTCCCCCTTTCTTCTTCCTAGTCACTAATGATTCTCTCTCAGAGATAAATAATACCTTAAACCGCAGGGAGAAAACGTGCCACCTGCACAGCTGTTGGGGTCCTGCGAGCTTGGCTATCCTGGTACGGGTCCCAGGCATTGTTCCGATGCTGGTCAATGTGCCGGGCAGCTACCTGGTTCACCTCATAAGGGAGAAGAGGGATTTTGGAATCACCGCAGCAGTCATCGCAATAGTCACTGTGTCTGCCACAGCCATCACTGCAGCTGGAGTAGCTCTTGCTCAAACGGCTGTCATGGCCGAGACTGTGGACAAACTATCGGGATGGGTGGCACAGGCCCTTGATACTCAGGGTGAGATAAATTCTTTATTGCAACTGGCCATCCTAAAATTAAGTCAACAAGTTGATGCATTGTGGGATAATCATATATTAGCCAGCTCTCCTACCTTTACCCATATCTGTGCCACTTCTGCTAAGGTGCGCAATGCCTCAATAGCTGTGAAGGAGCTGAATAAGTTCTTGCAAGGACCATGAAATTCACAATTTCTGAATTATACTTGTCAGCTTATGCAACAAATCATATCTATAAATGAAACAATGTTCCTCCCACGTCCAGGGAGGCTTTTGCAAAGGGTCTCCATGTAGTTGGATAACTGTTTAAGGAATGGAGTGGATCCATTGCCCTAGGCCTCCTGATCCTGGGCGCTGAGGTTCTAGCCTTAGTGCTTCTTTACCGCTTATGCAAGAGGCAAATTCAGAACCATATGTATACCCGACAGGTGCTGTTGACACTATCAGCAGAGAATCTCTCAGCACAAATTTGGCCAAATCTACAGAAAAATAAGTACCCAGTGACAGGTAAGATCTAGGGGGCTCATATCAACCTAAGACAGAGGATTTGTGAGGCCTGAGCAGGTTCCTCCATGACAGGTAAGATATGCGCTAATGACCTGGACGACCTAAGACAGGGGCCTATTTATATTAAATAAAAGGGGGAGCTATGGGAACCCATCCCTCAATTCCCTGTTGACCTTGGGTTGCACCCTGGCTGTTGACCACAGTTACCGGAACACTTAGTACCACATGACCTACCCACAAGTTCCTGTTATTGTGCTTCTCTGCAGTTGAGGCAGAGCCCTAGTGTTTTCTCAACTGGTCTGGGACTTTTCGACTGGGTGTGAGAGTGACATATATAGCAGGCTGTTCTGGCAATAAAGGGAATTCTCTCCACACGAATGACCCACTGACGTGTCCTTTTTCAAGTCCTCAGCCCCTCGCCCTGTGACATCACAATGCTCCAATGTGCCATCACAATGTTACAATATTACTTCAAAATGTTCCACTGTGACTTCACAATACTCCAATATGCCATCAAAATGTTACAATATGATTTCACAATTTTCCATTGTGACTTCACAATGCTCCAATGTTACATCACAGTGCTCCAATGTGCCAACACTATCGCTCCATGTGCCATCACAATGCTCCATGATGCCATCGAAATGTTACAGTATGACTACACAATGTTACATTTTGATATCACAAGTCTTTGTGCCATTACAAATGGCAATTGTGTCATTACAATGATCCATTGTGTCATCATCATGCTCAAAAATCAGGTGGTGCCCAATGTCCCCTTCAATGCCCCAATGTGACATCACAAGCCTCCAATGTGTCTCAAAATGCTCCAATGTGACATCACAATGCTGTTTCAATTTACCAACACTATGGCCACATGTGCCATCATAATCCCCCAATGTGACATCACAGTGCTCCAATGTGACATCACAAAGCTGCGATGTGCTAACACTATGGCCCCATATGCTATTATATTGTTCCAAATGTGCCATTACAATGTTGTGATATGGCTCCACAATATTCCATTGTGCAATCACAGTGCTCCATTGTGTCTTTACAATGATCCATGGTGTCATCCCCATGGTCAATATGCAAACACAGTGCTCAGTGTCACCTCAGAATCACTCAGTGTGACATTATAAAACTCCAATATCCATCACATTGCTACAATGTGTCATAACAATGCTCCAGCATGCCAAAACTATAGGCCCATGTGCTATTACATTGCTTCAATGTGCCATCACAATATAACAATATGACTTCACAATGTTGCATTGTGACACCGTGATGCTCCAATATGACAT
>NW_008339226.1:4200-4999 GCF_000622305.1 Nannospalax galili
TCACCCAATGTGCCATTATATTGCTCCAATGTGCCATCACAATGTTACAGTATGACTTCACAATTTTCCATTATTTTATCACAATGCTCTAATGTGACACCTCTTTTCCCCATGTGCCATTATATTTCTGCAATGTAACACCACAATGTTACAATATGAAATCACAATGCTCCACTGTGCCATCACAAAGTTCCAATATGCCAACACTATCTCCCCATGTGCCAGTATATTGCTCCAATATGCCATCACAATGTTACAGTATGACTTCACAACGCTCCATTGTTTTATCACAATGCTCCAGTGTTACATCACAATGTTACAATATGACTTCTCATAGTCCATTGTGACAAAACAAGGCTCCAATATGACATCATGATGCTCCAAAGTGCCATCACTCTGTGCAATTGTGTCATTACCATGATCCATTGTTTCGTAACCATGTTCAATATGCAAACACAGTGCTCAGTCTCCCCTTTTAATGCCCTTATGTGACATCACAATCATCCTTGGCGTCATTACAATGATACTATATGACTTTTCAATGTTCCATTATGATATCACAGTGCTCATTGGAAAAACACTGCACTGTTGTGATATTACCTTCATCCACTGTGTCATAACCATGCTTAATATGAAAACACGAGCTCAATGTACCCCCACAATCCCTGAATATGAAATCACAATGTTACAATATGACCTCACAATGTTCTATTGTGACATCACAATGCTCGAATGTGTCATCACAGTGTTACAATACGATTTCAAAATGCTCCACTGTGACATCACAATGCTCCAAAAA
>NW_008339226.1:5549-9328 GCF_000622305.1 Nannospalax galili
ATTACTTAATCCATTGTGTCATCATCATGCATAATGTGCAAACACAGTGCTCAATGTCCCCTCACAACCTGTCAGTGTGACATCAAAATGCTCAATGCTGCCATCAAAATATTACAACATGACTTCACAATATTCCATTGTGACATCATAAGGCTCCAAAGTGACAACACAATGCTACAATGTGCCATCACTACTGCCCCATGTACCATTATATTGCTCCAATGTGCCATCACAATGTTACAATATGACTTCGTGATGTTTCATTGTGAGTTCACAATTCTCCAAAATGACAACGGAATGTTACAGTATGACTTCACAGTGTTCCATTGTGACACCCCAATGCTTCAAAAAGACATCACAGTGCTCCAATGCCAACACTATCGCCCCATGTGCCATTACATTGCTCCAATGTGCCAATACAGTGTCTCATTATGACTTCACAATGTCCCATTATGCCATCACAATGATCCAATGTGACATTACAGGGCTCCATTGTGACATCATAATGCTCCAATATGCCAGCACAGTGTTCAAATATGACTTCAAAGTGTTCCATTTTGAAATCATAATGCTCTTATGTGACATCACAGTGCTCCAATATGCCAACACTATCGCCCCATATGCCATTATATTGCTCCCAAGTGCCTTCACAGTGTTACAATATGACTTCACGATGTTCCTTTGTGACATCACAATTCTCCAATATGACATTGCAATGATCCAATGTGCCATCACAATGTTGCAATATGACTTCAAAATGTTCCATTTTGAGATTATGATGCTCCCTCATGGCATTACGCTATTACCATATGACTTAATGATGTTCCATTGAGACATCACATTGCTCATTGTGAAATCACTATGCAAAATTGTGTCATTACTTGACCCATTGTGTCATCACCATGCTTAATGTGCAAACACGGTGCTCAATGTCCCCTCAAAAACCCCCAATGTGACATCACAATGCTCCATGGTGCCATCAAAATGTTAATCATAATTCTCCAAAGTGACATCACTATGCTCCAATGTGCCAACATTATGGCCAAATGTGCCATTATATTGCTTCAATGTGCCTTCACAATATCACAGTATGACTTCACAATGTTCCATTGTGCCATGACAATGCTCATTGTGACATCACAATGCATTAATGTGCCAACACTATGGCCCCATGTGCCATTTTATTTCTCCAATGTGCCATCATAACATTACATATGACTTCACAATGTTCCATTGTGCCATCACAATGCTCATTACGACATCACAATGTGTTAATATGCCAACACTATGGCGCCATGTGCCATTATATTTTTCCCAAGTGCCATCATAACATTACATATGATTTGGCAATGTTCCATTGTGCCATCACAATGCTCACTGTGCCATCAGAATGTGCCCTTCTGTCATTTCAATGATCCATTGTGCCGTCACCATGCTCAATATGCAAACACGGTGCTCAGTGTCCCCTCACAATCCCCCAATGGGACATTACAATGCACCAATGTCTCATCACTAAGCTCCAATGTGACATCACAGTGCTCCATTGTGTCATTACAATAATCCATTGTGTTGCCACCATGTTCAATATGCAAACACAGTACTTAATGTTACCTTACAATACCCCAATGTGAAATCACAGAACTCGAATGTGTCATCACAATGCTCCATTGTGGCATCCCAGTGCTCCAGTTTGCCAACGCTATGACCACATGTGCCATTATATGGCTTCAATGTGCGATCACAGGGACTTCACAATGTTATATTCGGCAATCACAATGCTCATTGTGCCATCACTATGTGCCATTGTGTAATTCCTATGGTCCATTGTGTCATCACAATGCTCAATATACAAACACAGTGCTCAATTTCCCCTCACAATCACCCAATGTGACATCACAATGCTCCAACATGCCATCACAACATTACAATATGAGTTCACAATGTTCAATTGTGAAATCACAATGCTCTATTTTGCCTACACTATCGCCTCCTGTGGCATTATATTGCTCCAATGCGCATTCAAAATGTTACAATATGACCACACAATGCTCAATTGTCACATCACAGTGCTCATTGTGAAATCACTATGTGCATATTTGACATTACAATGATCCACTGTTTTGTAACCATGCTCAATATGCAATCATGGTGCCCAATTTCCCCTCACAATTACCCAATGTGACATCACAATGCTCCAATGTGCCTACACTATCGCCTCCTGTGCCATTATATTGCTCCAATATGCCATCACAATGTTACAAGACGACTCCTCAATGTTCCATTGTCCCCTCGCAATTCTCCAATGTGACATCCCCTTGAAGAATGTTGCCACCACAATGTTACAATATGATTTTTAAATATTCCATTGTGAAATCCCAATGCTCAATATGACATCACAGTGCTCCAATGTGACATCACCTTGGAGAAAGTTGCTACCACAATGTTACAATATGATTTTTAAATATTCCATTGTGAAATCCCAATGCTCAATATGACATCACAGTGCTCCAATGTGACATCACCTTGGAGAATGTTGCTACCACAATGTTACAATATGATTTTTAAATATTCCATTGTGAAATCACAATGCTCAATATGACATCACAGTGCTCCAATGTGTCATAATCATGATCCATTGTGTAGTCACCATGCTCAATATGCAAAGTGATCCATTGTGTAGTCACCATGCTCAATAAGCAAACACGGTGCCCAATCCCCTCACAATTACCCAATGTGACATCACAATATTCCATTGTACGATTACAATGTAAAAATATGACTTGACAATATTCCATTTTGCCATCACAATGTTCATTGTGCCATCACTAGGTGCAGTTGTGTCACTACTGTGATCAATTGTCTTGTCACCATGCTCAATATGTGAACACGGTGCTCAATGTCCCCTCAAAATCCCATAATGTGACATCACAATGATCCATGGTGCGATCACAATGTTACAATATGACTTCACAATGTTCCATTGAGACATAACAATGCTCATTGTGTCATCATTAAGTGAAATTTTGTCATTACCATGATCTGATGTGTCATCACCATGTTCAAAGTGCATACACGGTTTTCACTGTCCCCTCACAACCCCCTAATGTGAGATCACAATGTTCCATGGTCCCATTATAATGTTACAATATGACTTCACAGTGTTCCATTGTGACATCACAGTGCTCCATGGTGCCATCACAATGATACAATATGACTTCACAATGTCCCACTGTGACATCACAAGGCTCCAATGTGACATCACAGTGCTCCAATGTGCCAACACAGTAACCCCATGTGCCATTATACTGCTCCAGTGTGCCAACACAATGTTACAATACGACTTCACAATGTTGCATTGTGCCATCACAATGCTCATTGTGCCATCACAATGCATAATTGTGTCATTACCATGACCCATTGTTTCGTCACCATGCTCAATGAGCATACAGGGTGCTCAGTGTCCCCTCAGAATCCCCCCATGTGCCATTATATAGTGGCAGAGTCAACCTCCAGCTGAATCCCGGGCTGAATGGCTGAAATTAACTTTGGCGGTAGAAATGACTATATCAGAAACCACAGTTGCAGTTCTAGTAGAGGCTGTTGACTGACCAGCTTGGGAGCGGTAAGCCCGAATATCTTCTTTCTTTTTTCTTCTCTCTCTTTCTCTCTCAGCAACTTTCTGCAAACTTTATTTATAATTAGAAAGCTTACAACAGCAGCAAAGCAAAGTTCAATGATTAAACTTTTCTTAACATAGCCAAGCAACGTCTTTATGTTTT
>NW_008339226.1:9364-12822 GCF_000622305.1 Nannospalax galili
CCCATTTACAGCCTTTTCCCATTTTCCCACCTTTTACTGACCTAGCAAATCTTTCTATCCAGGAGGTAGTTTCCCTAAGCCAAGTAGTTTTTCCTTATACCAAAGTTTAGGCTCCATAGTTCCTTGTTCAGGATTAAAATCATAAACTCCTGTAAAAGGCAGCAGGGCATCTAGAGATTGCATGCTATATTTTCCTTTGTGGGGAAACCAAGCCTCATTATTAATCACAAATGCAGGTCCAAACGACTTCATAGTTGTAGGAGGAAGTCTTCTATCTTTTTACTTTCGTTTTGTTTCAATAACATGATAATTCTGCCAAAGGCAGTAATTTCCCCGGTTTAGTTCCGCATTCCTTCATCAGAGTTTGTTATCAGAATACTTAAAGAAGAGAAGGTTATACAAATTACAAAAACCAGGATTAAATAGGGAAGGGATATGCACCAAAAGAGTAGCGGTCATAGGCTTTTGGCTGGAACTTTGTCAAAGAGCACACTTGTCAAGAACCACGGAACTCTTGGAATCACCATTTCCCCCTTTTTATTTTTTAATTTGAACGTTTCAAAGTGAAGAGTAAGGGCATGAATACTTTTTTCCTAGTTGTCTGATGATGACTGGAAGGTAATAAACCAGAATCAATATTAGGAACAAAACAATCTCTAAATTTATAAAAAATGACCAAGCATTAGTATTAGACACATAAGATCTAATGGCAGAGTCAAGTGAGTCTGAAGTTTCCTCCAAAGATGAAGTATCTCTATGGGATTAACTGAGAGTTAGGTTTTGGCTATTTAAGTTATGAATATCTAGTCCTATATCAGAATTAATCCATACCCCTTGTAGATGAATCTTAAATCTATCCCATTCATGAACTGAGAAATTATATGGGAAAGGTGTAACACAAGTCCACTTAAATGCTATATGACATTGAACCTGAAGTCGAACCTTGATATTATTTAATTGATTACCCATAATAAACTCGCTTCTAGAGTGTTTAACCTTTCCTGAATTCCCTGATCAATATGTTCCTTAATCATCAATGCTACAGAAACATTTTTGGAAAGTTGATTAACATGATATTCTGTATGAATTTCTTGTAGAAGGCTGTGGTAGATACTGCAAAGCTAGCTAATACACCAATTAAAGCAGTTATTCCAACAATTGGAGCAGCAACAAAACATTTTGATCGTTGGAGGGCAGTAATAGCATTGTGAAAAAGATGAACACCTGTATCTGTATACCATGGTTCAGAGAGAGTAACAGGAACATGACGTAAGAATTGTGGTGTAATATAATAAAAGCTTCCTTAGTTTTGGATCTAGTTAAGCAGTTTGAAAAAATACAGTAAGAACAATATCCATGAAAAGAACCATCAGAATTATGAGAGATAAACATAAAACCACGAGGACCTTCCCGCAAAATAGCAAAGGGAGCAGCTACACAAGCTTGTAAAGGTTTGGAAGTAATCTTTGGATTCCCACAAGGGCGATGAAGAGTGATCATACCTGTTGCAGCCAAGAGTTTATAAAGGTCCCTCTGAATGGGTTGTCTACCAGAGATTGAAAGTGGAACAACTTGAGGAGTAACCTGTCTAAATATGCGCACTTTAATTCCCAGAGATCTCTATTACCTTACTCAGCACAGGCCTCTCTGGGTAAGCGCTCAAACGCACCTTAGACTTTGTAGATTTCCCTGCAGGAGATGGGGAATCAGCAACTACTGTTCTTAAGGAGAGCAAGAAACAACCTGTCAAGGGAGAGGAAGAATCAGTATAAAAACACATGGGAGAACCATCAGTGTGGCCTTCAAAAGTGACATTTACCCCTTTGATGGTTAAATAGGCATTACTTTCATCTCCCATGGGAAGAGTATCATTAGTACTAACCTTAACAGAAGCATGCTCCCACGTAGCAATGTGAAATAAAGGAGGATCAAGTAAATAAGTCCAATAAGCATCATTAGCAGTACCAACAGGACTTAGAACAAGAAATACCTCGGTGGTGATCAAAGAAATCATAGCAAGTAGCAAATTTTCAGGTGTAACCAGAAGATGGCGCTCATTAATTAAAGTTTCGGCAAGTTCACAAGGTTCCAATAAAAGGTTCAGTGAACAATGAAGGGTTCGGCGAATTCCTTTAAGTTGATCCTAGGAAGGAACATTCCTCTGTCTGGTGGAACAGGAGCAGCAATTGCTTCATGAGCGCTGTCGTCTTGAGATGGCGAGATTGTGGAAGACAGGAAGCAGGTGCGAGACCAGGTAAGAGTCGTCTGGCGAGTTTTGTTCCAGTAGACAAGGTGTAATTTCATTGGGATTTTCTGTCTGAGGGTGGAGGAACCTGGGATGACATGGGGGGAGTCCCGTCATAATGTCAAATGAGGCAATCAGGAATCCAAATAAGTGATTCAGTGTTCTGTGAAAAAATACGAGCATATCCTCTTCCCGATGTTAATAAAACATCAAAGCTATGCCTTGTGCATACGAATGAGAAAAATCTTCACATGCTTTGAAGAAATCCGTAAGAGTTCCCTGTCTTCTCACAAGTCTGAGTAATGCCTTACAAGCTGTGTTAGTGTTTCCAAAGGTCAGTTGTTTAATAGGTAATCCTGCGGCCTCATTTGACTTTCAAAGGCCAGTTGTTTAATAGTTAATCCTGCGGCCTCTTCTTGGGGAATCACCTTAGTTACTTCATCAGTCAACCAAGCTACAAAAGTCTCATAAGGTTCCTCTCCTCCTTGATTCACATTTTTCATGCCCATTGGCAAAGAGCCAGGAGAAGGAAAGTGCTTCCAAGCTTCAATAGCCAGTGAGGATATCAGCAATAATGCTTTTTTTTGGGAATCTTTATTTGTCCTATAGGGTCTATCCATTTTCTTACTCGTATCATCACAGGCATATCTATTTCTCCAGCCTCATCCTTAAATTTACTGTATTCTAATTCCTTTTTGACCTGTTCTTCTTTTTCTGCTATCCATAATAAAAATTGTCCTCCATCCAGGCAAGATCATGTAACTTGACTCCAAGCTGAGGTGTCATCCAATAGCTTGCTAAATTACCCACCACAGTAACAACACGAGCAGTCGTTCCATATTTATTAACTGTCTCCCTAATCTCTTCCAATAATTTATAAGGAATATTATAAAAATGCATTGTAACATTATATTATATAGTATAATATATATTATAATATATAATATCATATTATATGTATTATATTATATATGATATATTGTATACCTTATATTATTATATTATATTATTTATTTATATTATTCATATATTATTATATTATATAATATACTATATATTATATATTAAATATAATATGTATAACAACAGCATATATTTTTATGTATTTTATTTATTATATTATATTGTTGGGAAACCCTGCTGTTAGGGTTGTAGTTCTCCATGTCCGGATAGCCCTGAGGGACTCGGCACCAAATGGAAGGACTCCAGTTTT
>NW_008339226.1:12866-14434 GCF_000622305.1 Nannospalax galili
TATATTATTATTCATTTATATTATATGATATATTATATCATATCATATTTATTACATTATTTATTTTAATAATTATAATAATTTATAAGTAGGCTCCTCATCATCATCATAAGTGACAGGGAAACATTTAAAAAAGGCTTCTCCTTGTCTAGTTGCCTCTTTCATAGTCTCTGAAAATCCCACTGCTCTAAACGCCTTTTTGTTGTTTTTATAAGGCGGAGCCATAGGTGGTGGTCTTCCTAAATCAGGAGGTCAATGTTCATTATGATATTTAGCAACCTCCTCACCTAAATCTATCTGATCTCCAGGGGGTAATTCGTCACCATTATGATCTCCATCAGACAAATTGTGAACTACATTGACAAAGGAAGAATTACTAGTAGAATTCTTTTGTCATAGAGTCCCATACTCTTGCAAGAGAGATGTGCTTTCTGAAGCTTCTGTAGGAAGTACTTCAGTCTCCGTGGAATTCAGTATTTGTTTAATCAGATTTCATAAGGAGAATGTTTGTATAGGCATATTTTCAGGACCATGAGCTGTGTAACAGATTTTTATTTCTTTTCCAACCTCTTCCAATTATCTAAATATAATGTTCCTTGATCAGGAAACCAAGAACTGATTTCTTGTACAAGCCTCAAAAATTCTGAAACCCGTTTTTCCCTGCTTTTACATCTTTTGTCTTTACAGATTTTTTCAGAATTTGAATAAAGAGTTTCCTCTCCTTTGATTCAGCCTGACCAAGTATTACTCAATTTCTGACCCAGTCTTATCTTACACGGGAGGGTCTTCAGCACCCTTATTTTTAAATCCCAGTTACCCCGAAGAACAAAGTTTCTGGACTTACCCATCTTCAGGTACCTGTCTCGGGGCCACCTGCCAGAGTCCAGCTCAAGCTGAGTCTGGGTCCTGAAGGGGTGAAAGTAACTGCGGTGGTTGAAATGACTATACCAGAAACGACAGTTGCGCTACTAGTAGAGGCTGTTGACTGACCCACTCAGGAGAGGTAAGCCCGAATATCTTCTTTCTTTTTCTTTTCTCTCTCTCAGCAGCCTTCTACAAACTTTATTCACAATTAGAAAGCTTACAATAGCAGTAAAGCATCAGACCATAAATCAAACCACGAATTTGCACAATATTTCTCAGTATTTTCAATAATCACAGTAAAGGGAAAGTAAAAAGGTCAATGATTTAATTTTTCTTAACATAGCCAAGCAACGTCTTTATTGTTTTCTTTATAGCCTTGCAGTTTCTGTTTTACCATAGACATATAATACAGTCTGTCCCCATTTTCCCATTAATTCTTTGATTTTAATATTTACAGGTTCGCGTGTATATTTGAGAAAATTATTTTTCTCATGGGAACGGGAATAACCAGCTCTTTTTATTTATTGTCTAACCAATATCCAATTTATCTTTCTCCTCTCCCTTTTGCTATTTCTTCCTGAACGGTTTGTATTCTTTGAGTCATATGATTATTTTCTTCATTTCAATATCCTTTATTAATTTGTTGCCATTTATCTTTAAGGGCTTTTTGACTCACCTGTAGTCTTTGTAAAAGAATAGGCAAT
>NW_008339226.1:18684-19641 GCF_000622305.1 Nannospalax galili
CTTTTACTCTGGGTAAAAGAATAAGCGATTTTTCTTCAGCTGTCATGCACCACCAGCTTTTTACTGACCTAGCAAATCTTTCTATCCAAGAGGGAGTTTGCCTAAGCCAAGTAGTTTTCCCTTATACCAAGTTTAGTCTCAATAGTTCCTTGTTCAGGATTAAAATCATAAACTCCTGTAAAAGATAGCAGGGCATCTAGAGATTGCATACTATATTTTCCTTTTGGGGGAAACCAAGCCTCATTATTATTCACAAAGGCAGGTCCAAATGACATCATATTTGTACTTGGAAGTCGTCTATCTTTTTATTTTCGTTTTGTTTCAATAACATGATAATTCTTAAAGGAAGAGATTTCCCCAGTTTAGTTTCCCATTCCATCATCAGAGTTGGTTATCAGCATACCTAAAGAAGAGAAAGTTATACAAATTACAAAAACAAGAAGTAATTGGGAAAGGGATATGAACCAAAGAGTAGCGGTCATCGGCGTTCCGCTGGAACTTTGTCAAACAGCAGTCTTGGTAAGAACAACGGAACCCTTGGAGTCAAAATATTGCTCCAGTGTGTAATCAAAATGTTACAATATGACTCACAACGTTCCATTGTGACATCACTGTCCTCCAATATGACATTACAATGTTCCAGTGTGACAACACAATAGCCCCATGTGCCATTATATAGCTCCAGTGTGCCATCAGAATGTTACAATGTGACTTCACTATGTCCCATTGTGACATCACAATGCTCCAGTGTGACAATACAATCCTCCAATGCCAATGTGCCAATACTACCACCTCATGTGCCATTATATAGCTCCAAAGTGCCATCAAAATATTACAATATGAATTCACAATGATCCATTGTGACATCACAAGGCTCATTGTGACATCACTACGCACATTTGTGTCATTACAATGATACAGTGTGTCGTCATTATGCACAATAAGCAACACGGTGCT
>NW_008339226.1:20463-21788 GCF_000622305.1 Nannospalax galili
TATGACATCACAATGCCTCAGTGTGTCAACACAGTGCTCCAATGCGATATTACATTGTTTCATGTGTCAACACAATGCTCAATGTGCCATAACAATGCCCCAGTATGTCATTGCAATGCTCCAGTGTAATGACACAAAGCTCAGTGAGATATTACCATGCTCCAATGTGCCATAACATTGCTCAATGTGTCTCAAAATGCTGAAATGTGCCATCACAATGCCACATTGTACCGTCACAGTACTCCAGTATGCATTCAAAATGCTCTTTTCTGCCATCACAATCCAAAGTGTGACATCAGAGTGCAGTAGTGTGTCTTCACAGTGCAGCAGTGTCATCACCATGCTCAAAAAGCAATCACAATACCCAAATGGGTCTTCACAGTGCCCTAATGGGTTACTACAATGTTTCATGTGACATCACAATGCTCCAATATGTCATCACTGTGCTCCAATATGCCATCAAAATGCTCGATGATTAATTCACAATGCTCATTGTGCCATCACAATGCTCAAATATGCCAACACTATGGCCCTATTTGCCATTATATTGCTCCAATGTACCATCACAGTGTTACAATGTACTGCACAATGTGACATTGTGCCATCAAAATGCTCATTGTGACATCACAATGCTCCAAAATGACATCACGATACTCCAATGTTCCAGCACTATAGCCCCATGTGCCATTATATAGCTTCAATGTACCATCACAATGTTACAATATGATTTCACAATGTGCCATTGTGCCATGACAATACTCCTTGTGCTATCACATTGTGCCATTGTGTCATTACAATCATCCTTTGTGTGGTCAACATTCTCAATACGCAAATATGGTGCTCAATGTCTCGTCACAATCTCCTAAATGAAATTACAATGCAACAATGTGACATCACAATACTACAATTTGACATCACAATGCTCCAAGGTGGCATCACAGTGCTCCAATGTGCCAACACTATAGATCCATATGCCATCATACTTCTAAAATATGCCATCACTTTCTTACAATATGACTTCCCAATATACGATCACAGTGCACATTGTGCCATCACAATGCTCATTGTGCCATCGCAATGCTGCAATGTGCCAACAGTATGGCCGCATGTGCCACCATTTTTCTCGAATGTCCCATCACAATGTTACAATATGACTTCACAATTTATCATTGTCCCATCAATACTCATTGTGCCATCATTATGTGCCAATGAGTCATTAAAATAATCCATTGTGTTGTCACCATGCTCAATATGCAAGCACGGTGCTCAGTATTCCCTCACAGTCTCCAAAATGACATCACAGTGCTACAATGTGAAATCACAAT
>NW_008339227.1:0-334 GCF_000622305.1 Nannospalax galili
TCTTTGTAAACTTTGCCTATTTTTCTGTTGTGCCTTTGTTTTATTCCTACTAATTTGAAATATTTCTTTATTCAGTAGATGATGTAATTCATTTAAAACTATTCCTAGTTAAGAAAGAGCTTGTAATTATCAAGCAATTTTGTTGGTCTTCGTTGCTTGTTTTTTCATCTTCTAGTGAGATGATCAAATATTATTTATTTGGCCTATTGATATGAGGCACATGTAATTTTAAAAACTTTAAAAAGCAAAATTAAAAAAAAAAAAAAGTACCACACTGGTGGAACTAAACTTCTTGGCTGTTTAAGAGACATACTTTGAGGCCTATACTAATTTG
>NW_008339228.1:0-938 GCF_000622305.1 Nannospalax galili
TAAATTCACTGAATTCTTTTATCATGTTTATAATTATTTTTTTGAGTTCCACTTCCTGTGTTATCTCTAGGGGGTTCTCACTGTACTCCTCTAGAGGACTATTGGTAATAGGTAGGGATATATTATTTTGGTTTTTCATGTTATTTTTTCTCTGTGATTTTGACATGTTAATTTCTTTTGTAGTTTCTGATTCTTGTGTGAGACTCAAGCCTTCCTTTTTAGAGTTTAGGTCTGCTTCTTTTTTGTAAATTTTATGTGCTTTTGTGGTTTATTTGTTGGGCATGGAAAGCTGGGTGGTGTAGGCTTCAGGTTCTCTCTTTTGATTTTATATTGGACTAGCCAAATTGCTTTTGTCTTCAGGAGACCCACAGAGGCCCAAGTCAGATGAGGATCAGATGCTTAGGCTTTTTCCTAAGGTCTAAATCCCTCCAGGAAAGATGCTGGACTCAGGAAGCTGTTGGCCATACCACCCATGAATGTGAAGGGAGATGGGAGCAGGAAGAGGCCTGGAGGGTTCCTAGGCACTGCCGGGAGGAACTGGGTTGGTCTGGATGCAAAGGATCAGGAAGCAGTGGGAATCCTGGGCCTAGAGGTCAGTCCAGGGGTCTTGGGTGCCAAGAAAAGAAATGGGCCAGTACCCAGGCTAGGAGGAGAGCTGGGGCAGGGGAGGAGGCTGGGGGAATCAAGGAATAGTGGGCACAGCTGGATTTACCCAGGAAAGGTGCTGGCACCAGGATACAGGAGGCTCTACAACCCAGGGAAGCAAAGGGAGGGGCAAGGTAGGTGGGGGCAGGACCAGGCCCAGAGGGCTCCTGGGGACTGTAGGGAGGAACTGGGTTGGTCTGGAGGAAAAGGATAAGGAAGCAGTGGGGACTCTGGGCAGAGAAGTCAGCTCCAGTGTCTGGGATGCCAAGACAAGAAATGGGCCAGTACCCAGG
>NW_008339229.1:0-527 GCF_000622305.1 Nannospalax galili
GGGTTACTCGAAGACAAATATGGCAAGACTTATGTAAAGCCCAAATCCCCACAGAAAAAAATGACAGAAAACCAAATTCAGTACTAAGGCGTTTCTGGAAGGTTTTAAAACCAGAAGAACAGTTTACAAAGGACATTGGAAGAATAAAAACTGCACAAGGGGTGGTTAAGAATCCCCAAGGATTAAATAAGATGCATTTCTCTTCTGATAAAGTCTATACTAGGGTTGAGAGCAGGTTTTCCCACCAAGTTCTCCCCCAGCAACCTGGTGTGGTCAATGGGAAGAGGACAGATATGGCTACAGTCAGGAGGCAGACCCAGAGCCTGTCTGACTCAGGGAGCCCCCAAGTGCAACAGGGACAGGAGATGCCCTCTGCCTCCTTAACCCAGTGCAGGGTTAGGCAACTGGAGCCAACACCTGTCACGCCATCTCCAATGGAGCCCACGTGAGATTCCCCTCCCCCCCTGCGGGTTGATGCTGAAACTTCAAGGAAGGTTGCCTCTTGGAACTGGCAGTGCAAAGAAGAT
>NW_008339230.1:0-226 GCF_000622305.1 Nannospalax galili
ATCCCCCAATCTATGGTACTTCTTTGTTGCGGCAGGAACTGACTAAACATCACGAAAATTCACTCTTGGGTCCATACTTGCTCTCAAGACAAAACCCTCATTGGCTGTGAGAAGCATGTGCTTATCACCACAGCAGAAGGCTGTTTATACCTCTTCTTACACTCCAGAAGTGTTGCCTGTGCTGCCTGCTTGACATGACTGGTCTCCTAAGCTCCAACTTCCATTT
>NW_008339231.1:0-899 GCF_000622305.1 Nannospalax galili
TAACATGGTGATGGCACATTGGAGCATTGTTATGTCATATTGGAGCATCACAGTGTCACGTTGGAACACTGTGAAGTCATATTGTTATATTGTAATGGCACATTGAAGGAATGAATAGCTATAGTTTTGGCATACTGGAGCATTGTGATGACACATTGGAGCAATGTGTTGGTACATTGGAGTTTTATGATGTCACAGTGGGTGATTGTGAGGTGACACTGAGCTCTGTGTTTGCATATTGAGCATCGGGATGACACCATGGGTTATTGTAATGACACAATGGAACATTACATTCCATTGTAATGACACAATGGAACATGGAATATTGTGGAGTCATATCACAACATTGTAATGGCACATTGGAGCAATATAATAGCATATGGGGCCATAGTGTCAGCACATTCCAGCTTTGTGATGTCATATTGGGGCATAGTGATGTCACATTGGGGGTTTGTGATGGCACATGTGGCCATAGTGTTGACACATTGGAGCATTATGGTTTCACATTGGAGCATTTTGAGACACATTGGAGGCTTGTGATATCACATTGGGGCAGTGAAGGGGACATTGAGCACCGCCTGCATATTGAGCATTATGATGACACAATGGATCATTGTAATGACACAATTGCAATTTGTGATGGCACAAAGAGCATTGCAATGACAAAATGGAATATTGGGAGTTCATACTGTAACATGTTCATGGCACATTGGAGCAATGTAGTGGCACATGGGGCCATAATGTTGGCACATTGGAGCATTTTGATGTAACATTGGAGCGTTCTGATGTCACATTGGTTGATTGTGAAGAACATTGAGCACTATGTTTGCATATTGAGAATGATGATGAAACAATGGACCATTGTAATGACACAGTGGCGAATTGTGATAGCACAATGA
>NW_008339232.1:0-436 GCF_000622305.1 Nannospalax galili
GTATTTAGATAATTGCTTTGAAAACATTGAATACCATCACCGTTTGGTCGACGGTGTTTAGAGTTGTCAGCTCTAGGTTTCCATGTTTTGAAACTGTGGTGCACAGGTTAGTTGATTTCAATGTCAGGTGTTGTTGGTAGTTAAAGTATATTGTCTTTTGCACATTTATGTCCCTATCGAGCTGTATTATTCAGTTTCCTTTACAGTTTGCATGGTTTGTCAGGTTTCCATGCAAAGCATCCCGCTGTTAAGATCACGCCACTTCTTTGTGCTATCGGCCTACATACCTCTAAGACATTTGGGAATAGTATTGTTGGCCTAAACTGTTTAAATTGGGATTCAGATCTTTTTAAAGATATTTTATTTATTATTTTTATTTTATGTATATGCGCGTATTGCCTGCATGTAGGTAAGTGCACCCATGTCGTGCAATGCC
>NW_008339233.1:0-1738 GCF_000622305.1 Nannospalax galili
AGTATATCAAAACCTATGGGACACAGGAAAGGCCTTCCTAAGATGGAAGTTCATAACATTAGGTGTCTACATCAAATAGCTTGAGAAGTTGCATACTAACAAATTAATCATGCACTTGAAAGCCTTAGAAAATCAAGAACAACCCACCACCCAAAAAACCTAGATAAGAAGAGATAATAAAATTGTGGCTAAAATCAATGAAATAGAAATGAAAAAATAATACAAAGAATCAATGGGATGAAGAATGAGTTCTTTGAATAGATTAACCAGATTGACAAACTTTAGTCAATTTCACTGAAGGAAGACTCAATAAAATCATAGATACAAAGGGGAAACGTTACAAGAGGTATTGAAGATTTTCAGAGAACCAGAACTTACATTGGTGGCCTGTATTCCACTAATTCGAAAATCTAATAGAAATGAATGATTTTCTAGATTTGTATGACGTACCAAAATTAATCCAAGATGAGATAATTTAAATAAACCCACAAAAGCAAGTAGTATATAAGCAATATTTCAAATCTCCCAAGTTAAAAAGAAAATCCCAGGATATCATAGATACAGTGAATAATTCTACCAAATTTTCAAAAAAGAACAAATTTCAATACACATCAAATTCTGCAAGATAGAAGAGGAAGGAACACTTTCAAATGATTTTTATGAAACCACTATTAACCTGATAACAAAGATAAACACCGAACAAAAAGGAAAATTACTCTGATGAATATCAATGCAAAAATAACAGAAAACCCTTGCAAACTGAATGCAAGATCACATCAAAAAGAATATTTACCACAATCAAGCAGGTTTCATCCCAAAGGTGAATGGATGATTCAACATGTATAAATCAGTAAATGTAATCTACCACATAATCACACTCAAGGACTAAAACAAAATGATCATCTCATTAATTGCAAAAAGGCCTTTGATAATATCCAACATCCAATCATGATAAAAGCCACGGAGAATCCAAGGATACAGAGGACATAATTGAATATAATACAGACAATATACAACAAGCACACAGCTAACATACTAACTGAAGAAGAAAACCTCAAAGCATTTCCACTAAACTCAGGAACAGGAAAGGTTGTATATTCTCTTAATTTCTTTTCAATATATTGCTTGATGTTTTAGCTAGATCAGTAAAACAAATGAGGGAGATAAAGGGATACAAATTGCAAAGGAAGAAGTCAAATTACCCCTGTTTGCATGTAATATGATTACGTACATGAAAGACTATGAAGACTCAACCAGAAAACTCTTAAAGCTGATAAACACATTCAGCAATGTAAGAGGATACAAAATTAACATTTGAAAATCAGTAGCCTTCCTATACACAACCAAGAAACTTACTGAGAATAAATCAGGGGAAAAATCAAATTCATGATAGCCTCAAAAAACAGAAACTAGCTTGGAAGAAATCTAGCCAAAGAAGTGAAAGACCTGTATAATAAAAATTTTAAGACCTTGAAGAAAGAAATTGAGGAAGATACCAGAAGATGGAAAGATCTACCATGCTCATGGATCAGTAGGATTAATATTATGAAAATGGCTCTCCTGCCAAAAGCAATCTAAAGATTCAATGCAATCCTTATTAAAATTCAAACCCAATTCTTCACAGAAGTTGAAAAAACAATCTCAAATCTCATATTGAAACATAAGAAATCTATGATAGCTCAAACAATCCTGAACAATAGAAGAGCTGAAGGTATCACAATATCTGATTTCAAGGTCT
>NW_008339233.1:2260-3478 GCF_000622305.1 Nannospalax galili
AAGGAACTTTATGAGCTAAACTTCTGACAGAGGGTTAATATCTAGAATAAACTAACAACTAAAAAATTCATAATAATAAATCACCCAATTAAAACTTGGGGCAAGGGGCTAAGCAGAGAGTTCTCAAAAGATGAAACTCAAAAGAATAAGGAATATGTTTATCGCTCATAGTATGGTAGTGACACTTTCATCTTGTGGGGGATCAACAGCAATTTAATTGGAATTAAGGTCCTCTCAATGGGAGGGAACTCATGTGAAGTAGTATAAACACGGTCAAATACATGGCTGGAGATGTCATAGATCCTAGAGAATAAAACAACTTATGCCATAGCTATAGGACAACATAATTTCTTACTTTATTTTAAATATGCATCCTTATATTTACAGACAAACATCTGTCTTGCACATCATCAAAGGAGCTTCTTTTTGCAACAGACGGCAACTACTATGGAATTCCAGAACTGATCGATATGGAGAATAAGTGTGAGACACTTAATCTTAAGTGACAAATCTTCAATGCAAACTTTGCAGTTAGGATGAATAGATCCCTTAACTCTCACTACAGAAGTTTCCATATGCAGCAGATGGTGATTAACAGAGAGACCAAAAGTTAGCCAATGTGCAGAGAACAAGAGGCTGCACAGCACTTGTTCCTGAATAGGAAACCTATTTCAAACCTCTGCCTCCCAAGACTCAGGGATCATGTGGAAGAGGATATAAAAAGATTGTAAGAATTAGAGGTGTTTGATGACCACAAGGAACTGGTCATTTACTCGTATGAGCTCACAGCAATGTTGACTACATGCACAAGTCTTATGTAAGCTCACACCGAACAAAAAAATCCAGCATAGACATGCGGAAGCAAGCCACAAATCCCATTCCAACCTAAGAAACTTAAAAATAAATTATTTTTTATTTTTATTGTATGTGTCTGAGTTACTGCCTGCATTTGTGTAAGTGCACTTGTGTCGTGCAATGTCCAAAGAGGTCATAAGAGGACATCAGGCTCCCTGGAACCGGAGTTACAGATGGTTGTTAGCAACCATGTGGTTGTGGTGAACTGTACCCAGGTCCTCTGCAAGAGAATCCAGTGCTCTTAACTGCTGAGTCATCTCTTCATGCCCAACCTAAATAATTCATGGCTGAAGAGAGGTGGAAAGACAGTGTCTTATAGGTTTGGGACTCTTGGTAGGCCCAGTGCATGGATCCACACTAAAG
>NW_008339233.1:4795-5888 GCF_000622305.1 Nannospalax galili
GGAACAAAATGTCCAAACTCTTGGAGCCTATGGGGGACATTTTCATTCAAACAATCACATATGTGTAGGATTTTTTAAAAAAATTTTAAAGCCATAATTCTTTTTCAATGAAGTCTTAAAATGAATTTTAAAAGAAAAAGGGACGAAAGCATTACTGCTCTAGTTTAGCAGGTGAAACGGTCAGACTATTTTCCTGTCACTTTTCCACAATCCGTGTGAGTCTCAGAGGTCTGCCCTTAAAGTCACAAAGCTCCATATGATACAATTTTATTTACCCTTTTTTCCATAATATAGCCACAACTATTCATGGAGCTCTTCTCCATTATTTTCAGTTTAATCCCATGTGTTATTATATTTCTCCATAGTGCCATCAAAATTTTAAAAGATGACTTCAAAATGTTCCTTTCTCATTTCACAATGCACCATTGTGACGTCACAATGCTCCAGTATGCCAATAGTATTTCCTCATGTGCCTATATATTGCTCCATAGAGCCATCAAAATGTTACAATATGAATTCACAGTGTTCCTTTTGACATTACAATGCTCCAGTGTGCTAACACTATGGTGCAAATGTGCCATCACAATGTTACAATATGACTTCACAGTATTTCATTGTTACATCACAATGCTCCTTGGTGCCATCACCGTGTTAGTTTATGGCTTCAAAATGTACCAATGTGCAATTACAATGCTCCAATGTGACATCACAATGCTTTAATCTGCCAACATAGGTCCATGTGCTAGTTTATTGCTCCAATATGCCAACCATGTTACAATATGACTTATGAATATTCCCTTGTGACATCACAAGGTTCAAATGTGACATCACAATGCTCTTGTATGCCAACACTGTAGACCCACGTGCCATTATATTGCCCCAATTTGCCATCACAATGTTACAATATGACTTCACAATGTTACATATTGACATCACAATGCTCCACTATTTCAACATTATTGCCCCATGTGTTATTATATTGCTCCACAGTGCCATCAAAATATTGCAATATGACTTCAGAATGTTCCATTGTGACAATATCATGATCCAATGTACCAACACTATCTCCCCATGTTCCATTATATCGTTCCAA
>NW_008339234.1:0-787 GCF_000622305.1 Nannospalax galili
CACAAGATATTTTTTACCAGACCTTTAAAGAGGCATTACAACCAATACTTGCCAAATTATTCAAAAAGATCTAAACAGAAAGAATTCCCAAACTCCTTCTATGAAGCCAGTATCACTGTGAAACCAAAACCATGTAAATACACAACAGCAACAACAACAAAAACCACTATAGGCCCTTTACCCTTAATGAACACAGACCAAAAAGTTCTCAACAAAATACTTGCAAACTACACACAGACAAATATCAAAAAGAACATTCATCATAATCAAGTTGACTTTATTCCAGAGATATAGGGATAGTTCAATATGCATAATTCATTAAATGTAATCACTCAAATAAATGGACTTATTGAGAAAAATCACATGATCACCTCAATAGATGCAGAAAAAGCCTTTGACAAAATCCAAAATGGATTTATGTTAAAATTCCTAGAGGTAATTGGACTGGAGGGAACATACATCAACATAATTTCAGCTATATACAACAAACCCACAGAAAATATAATTCTAAATGGAGAAAAACTGGAAGCATTTCACATTAAGTTCAGGAACCAGATAAGACTGCCCTCAATTTCCATTCCTTCTCAATATAGTGCTGGAGTGTCTTTCTAGAGTAACAAGACAAGAGAAGGAAATTACAGGAGTACTAACTGGAAAACAAGAGGTCAAATTATGTCTATTTACTGATGATATAATATTATACATAAGAGATCCAACCAGAAAATTGTTAGAAATAATACTTTCAGCAAAGTGGCAGATTACAAAAGCAATCTCAAAGATCAGTAGC
>NW_008339235.1:0-104 GCF_000622305.1 Nannospalax galili
TCCATTTATGCATCATGTAGGCATCTGACATCGATGTTACTTTCTATTTATTTCCTCTATGACCTATCTTCCATCCATCCATCCATCCATTCATCCATCCATTT
>NW_008339235.1:559-749 GCF_000622305.1 Nannospalax galili
CTGAGGGTCTGGATGACGTATTTGGCGCCTGATGACTGTGAGTTCAGAGTTCCGTGATATCATAGAAGTGTACCTGCCATGGTCATGAAAGGCCTTAGACAGACGGCCTCAGATGGACACCTGGCGTGCGCAGGTACAGTCGGGTGCTGGTGAGGTTTGCCTGTACCCCATATTCTTGACCTGATTTACA
>NW_008339236.1:0-1088 GCF_000622305.1 Nannospalax galili
GCATGTGTGTGTGCATGTTCATGTATACACATGTGTGTCTGGAGAAGCTACAGGACAACTCCGGGTACCATCCTGGGCACTGCACCAACCTCCTTTGAGAAAGGCTTTCTCACCAGCCTGGAACTTGCCAAGTAGGTTAGGCTGGCTGGCCAGCAAGCTCCAGGGATCTCATTTCTGTCTCCCCAGATTGGGGATTATAAGCAAGTTCCATCATGCCCAGCATTTTAACATAGGTTATGATGTCAAACTCAGGTTTTCATGCTTGTTAGACACTTTTACCTACTAAGCTATCTTCCTAGCCCTGACTTTTCATTTATTATATCAGGTAAATGCTAGTTCAACAAAATATTCAATTTAAAAATTCAAATTAAACCAAAGTTTATTTTTATATACCAGATTAGCAATTTTGGTGCTTTGTTTTTAAAATATTCATTCTTAATATGTAAGAAATTATTTTGAGGCTACATATAACATCATCTTAATTATGAAAGAAAAAAGGTATTGAACAGAAAGAAACATTCAGAGTTTTCCTGAAATTATATCTTTTTTCGTCATTCCTTCCAGCTCCATAAAACTCACCTGCCAAATCTGTATTTGGAGCCTTTCCCACATACGTTTGCCTTGGGGAGTCATAGTCTCTCCACCCCCAGCCTTTACATGGATGGGTTCTTCTGTCTTCTCTTCATTCCCCGTTTTCCCACAGAAGTGTAGCCATGGAGCTGATCAGTGTGTTTCAAGGGTCTATGCTTGAATAACTATAAGATTCCTCAATTGTACATGTCAGGTGAAGTGATTTCCAGAAGTAGCCAGGAGCGTAATTTTCTGTAGGCCACTGTCAGTCTGTCCTCAAGATCCCAGAGTCCTTGGGTTTACAGCCACTTTTACTCTAGTTCTTTAAAATGTATATATGAGGGGCCGGAACCATGACTCAGCAGTTGAGTGCTGCTTTTCAGAGGATGAATTCAGTTCCCAGCACCCATGTTGGGTGACTCACAACCACCCAACTCCAGGAGACCTGATGCTCTCTCCTGGCTTCTCCAGGCATACACACACACACACACACACACACACACACACACACACACACA
>NW_008339237.1:0-2474 GCF_000622305.1 Nannospalax galili
AACATGTTCCTTAATCATCAATGCTACAGAAACATTTTTGGAAAGTTGATTGACATGATATTCTGTATGAATTTCTTGTACAAGGCTGTGGTAGATAAGCAAAGCTAGCTAATACACCAATTAAAGGAGTTATTCCAAAAATTAGAGCAGCAACAAAACGTATTGATCCTTGGAGACCAGTAGTAGCATCGTGAAAAAGATGAGCACCTGGATCTGTATACCATGGTTCAGAGAAACAGGAAGCATGACTTAAGAAGGGTGGTGTAATATAATAAAAGCTTCTTTAGTTTTTGATCTAGTTAAGCAATTTGACAAAATACAGTAAGAACAATATCCATAAAAAGAACCATCAGAATTATGAGAGATAAACATAAAACCATGAGGACTTTCCCACAAAATAGCAAAGGGAGCACTTTCACAAGCTTCTTAAGGTTTGGAAGTAATCTTTGGATTCCCTCAAGGGCAATGAAGAGTGATCATACCTGTTGCAGCCAAGAGTTTATAAAGGTCTCTCTGAATGGGTTGTCTACCAGAGATTGAAAGAGGAACAACTTGAGGAGTAACCCATCCAGGAGAATACCAAGCACTTAGTGGCTCAGTAGGGAGAGAATGGCTATCATAGATAAACTTGTTTGTGTAGGAGGATAGACAGTTTTTTACTCATATTCATAACTACTTACTGACCAATCAGCCAGTGATAAAGAGTAAATGTAAGGAGAAAAATGAACTGTTTTTGAAGGAAATCCACAAGGAAACCAATTAGGATATCCATGGTGATCATTAATGTGATTACAAGAGCTATCTATAAGTTCTGCTTGTTCACAGGGGGAAATCAAGGCAGGTAAAGGATTTTGAGAGACATAATATTTATTTTGAAGAATGTCTATATATGTGTACATTAATGTCCAGAGATCTCTATTACCTTCCCCAGCAGGGGGCCTCTCTGGGTAAGCGCCCATACGCACATTAGTCTTTGTAGATTTCCCTGCAGGAGATGGGGAATCAGCAACTACTGTTCTTAAGGAGAGCAAGAAATAACCTGTCAAGGGAGAGGAAGAATCAGTATAAAAACAAATGGGAGAGCCATCAGTGTGGCTTTCAAAATGACATTTACCCCTTTGAGGGTTAAGTAGGCATTATTTTCCTCCCCCATGAGAAGAGTATCATTGGTAGTAACCTTAACAGAAGCATGCTCCCAAGTAGCAATGTGAAATATAGGAGGATCAAGTAAATAAGCCCAGTAAGCATCATGAGCAGTAGCAACAGGACTTCGAACCAGAAATACCTCAGTGGTGATCAAGGAAATCATAGCAAGTAGCATATTTTCACTTGTAACCAGAAGATAACGCTCATTAATTAAAGTTTTGGCAAGTTCACAAGGTTCCAATAAGAGGTTCGGTGAACAATGAAAGGTTTGGCGAATTCCTTTAAGTTGACCCTAGATAGGAACATTCCTCTGGTGGAGCAGGAGCAGCGATTGCTTCATGAGCGCTTTCGTCTTGAGATGGCGAGTTTGTGGAAGACAGGAAGTAGGTGAGAGACCAGGTAAGAGTCGTCTGGCGAGTTTTGTTCCAGTAGAGAAGGTGTAATTTCATTGGGATTTTCTGTGTGAGGGTGGAGGAACCTGGGATGACATGGGGAGAGTCCCGTCATAATGTCAAAGGAGGCAATCAGGAATCCAAATAGGTGATTCAGTGGTCTGTGAAAAAATACAAGCATATATTCTTCCAGATGTTAATAAAGAATCATAGCTATGCCTTGTGCATACGTAGGAGAAAAATTTGCACATGCTTTTAAGGAATCCGTAAGAGTTCCCTGTCTTCTCACAGGTCTGAGTAATTCCTTACAAGCAGTGTTAGTGTTTCCAAAGGTCACTTTTTTCAATAGTTAATCCTCTGGCCTCTTCTTGGGGAATCACCTTAGATTGTGGAAGACAGGAAGCAGGTGAGAGACCAGGTAATAGTCGTCTGGCGAGTTTTGTTCCAGTAGCGAAGGTGTAATTTCATTGGGATTTTCTGTCTGAGGGCAGAGGAACCTGGGATGACATGGGGGGAGTCCCGTCATAATGTCAAATGAGGCAATCAGGAATCCAAATAGGTGATTCACTGTTCTGTGAAAAAATAAAAACATATCCTCTTCTGGATGTTAATAAAGCATCATAGCTATGCCTTGTGCATACGAAGGAGAAAAATCTGCACATGCTTTTAAGAAATCCATAAGAGTTCCCTGTCTTCTCACAGGTCTGAGTAATGCCTTACAACCTGTGTTAGTGTTTTCAAAGGCCAGTTGTTTAATAGTTAATCCTACGGCCTCTTCTTGGGGAATCACCTTAGTTACTGCATCAGTCAACCAAGCTACAAAAGTCTCACAAGGTTCCTCCCCTCCTCGTTTCACATTTTTCATACCCATTGGCAAAGAGCCAGGAGAAGGAAAGTGCTTCCAAGCTTCAATAGCCAGTGAGGATATCAGCAATG
>NW_008339237.1:4434-6278 GCF_000622305.1 Nannospalax galili
ATATTCCAATTTATCTTTTCCCTCTCCCTTTTGCTATCTCTTTTTGAACATTTTGTATTCTTTGAGTCATATGATTGTTTTCTCTATTTCAATATCCTTTATTATTTTGTTGCCATTTATCTTTAAGCTCTTTTTGAATCGCTTTTAGTCTTTGTAAAAGAATAGGAAATTTTTCTTCAGAGGTCATGTACCACCAGCTTTTTACTGACCTAGCAAATCTTTCTATCCAAGAGGGAGTTTGCCTAAGCCAAGTAGTTTTTCCTTATACCAAACTTTAGTCTCAATAGTTCCTTATTCAGGATTAAAATCATAAACTCCTGTAAAAGGTAGCAGGGCATCTAGAGATTGCATACTATATTTTCCTTTGGGGGGAAAACAAGCCTCATTATTATTCACAAAGGCAGGTCCAAATGACATCATATTTGTACTTGGAAGTCGTCTATCTTTTTATTTTCGTTTTATTTCAATAACATGATAATTCTTAAAGGAAGAGATTTCCCCAGTTTAGTTTACCATTCCATCATCAGAGTTGATTATCAGCATACTTAAAGAAGAGAAAGTTATACAAATTACAAAAACAAGAAGTAATTGGGGAAGGGATATGCACCAACGAGTAGCAGTCATCGGCGTTCCGCCGGAACTTTGTCAAACAGCACTCTTGTCAAGAACCACGGAACCCTTAGAGCCAAAATATTGCTACAATGTGTAATCAAAATGTTCCAATATGACTCACAATGTTCCATTGTGACATCACTGTGCTCAAATATGACATTACAATGTTCGAATGTGACAATACAATCGCTCCATGTGCCATTATATTGCTCCAATGTGCCATCACAAAGTTACAATATGACTTCAGAATGTTCCATTGTGACATCACAATGCTCCAGTGTGAAAATACAATCCTCCAATGTGCCAATACTACTGCCCCATGTGCCATTATATAGCTCCAAAGTGCCATCACAATGATACAATATGAATTCACAATGTTCCATTGTGACATCACAGTGCTCCAGTGTGAAAATAAAACTCTCCAATGTGCTAATACTATCGCCTCATGTACCATTATATTGCTCTAACCTGCCATCACAGTGTTACAATATGACTTCACAATATTCCATTGTGCCATCACAATTCTCATTGTGACATCATTATGTGCAATCGTGTAATTAGTATGATCTATTGTGTCGTCACCTTTTTCAATATACAGATGAAGCTCAATGTCCCCTCCACATGCCCCAATGTGACATCAGAAGCCTCCAATGTGTCATCAAAATGCTCCAGTGGCCAACACTATGGCCCCATGTGCCATCACAATCTGCCAGTCTGACTAAGCTAAAATATGCCATCAAAGTGCTTCAATGTGACCTCAAAAAGTAGCAATGTACCAACACTAAGGCCCATGTGCCTTTATATTGCTCCAAAATGTGATCACATTGTTACAGTATGACTTCCAATATTCCATCGTGCTATCACAATGCTCATTTTGCCATCACAATGCTCAAATATGGCAACACTTGGCCCCATGTGCCATTATATTGCTCCAATGTGCCTTCACAGTGTTAGAAAATTATATCACAATGCTCCAATGTTCCAGCACTATAGCCCCATGTGCCATTATATAGCTTCAATATGACATCACAATGTTACAATATGATTTCACAATGTTCCATTGTGCCAACACAATGCTCATTGTGCCATCACAATACGCCATTGTGTCAATGCAATGATCCATTGTGTTGCCATCATGCTGAATATGCAAAAACGGTGTACAATGTCCCCACAGAAATCCAAAAAGTAACATCACAATGCTACAATTTGACATCACAATACCAAAATATGAC
>NW_008339238.1:0-733 GCF_000622305.1 Nannospalax galili
CCATGGGCACTGCACACATGTGGTGCACTTCCATACATGGAAGGGAAAACATACACACAAAATAAAAATAAATAAATAAAAATTTTAAACCCGCAGCTTCACACTGCCCCGTTTTCTGAGTCAGGTTTGGCTGGCTGTTACCAGGGAAACTGAGGTTCCTTTTTTGGATTCTTAATCTCATTAGTAAAAGAATCTAAAAAGTGAAATTCGGATGACACTATCCCAGGGTCATGGACTGAATTAAAAGGAAAAAGTGAGCTAAGCAAGGGTGTTCGTCTCTGCTCCCAGACTGAGGATGTCATGTGACTGGCAGCTGCCCCTGCCCTCTCCATACCTGGTAAAGCAGGAGCCAAAATAAATCCTCTTTCTTCAAGTCGCTTTTGTCAGGTACTCTTCCATAGCAATGAGGAGAGAGAGAGAGAGAGAGAGAGAGAGAGAGAGAGAGAGAGAGAGAGAGAGAGAGAGAGAGAGAGAGAGAGAGAGAGAGAGAGGGAGAGAGAGAGAGAGAGAGAAAGGCTGGAGCAAGTGTACTCCCATCCTGAGTTCTAGGTATTTAGGTAAAAAGGTAGACAAGGTTGTCCCTCTGTCCTCGATTATACAATTCCAGAAAAATGATGCAAGTAGGACTTCCTGTACGTGAACATCCCAGAGAATCCCAAGTTTCTAAAGCCAAACCCTAAGGACAGTCAAGGTCACACAGCAAATCATGACCTCCACAGCACTGTGGAGAAAT
>NW_008339239.1:0-455 GCF_000622305.1 Nannospalax galili
CCATTATATTGTTCCAATATGCCATCACAGTGTTACAATACGACTCCTCAACTTTCCATTGTCCCGTCACAATTCTCCAATGTGACATCACATTGAAGAATGGTGCCATCGTAATGTTACAATATGACTTCTAAATATTCCATTGTGAAATCACAGTGCTCCAGTATGACATCACAATGCTCCAATGTGCCACCACTAGGCGCAATTGTGTCATAATCATGATCCATTGTGTAGTCACCATGCTCAATATGCAAACACGGTGCCCAATTCCCTCAAAATTGCCTAATATGACATCACAATGTTCCATTGTGCCATTACAATATAAAAATATGACTTCACAATATTCCATTTTGCCATCACAATGCTCATTGTGCCATCTTAATGTGCAGTTGTGTCACTACTGTGCCACCATCTACCCCTTTTTATTTTTTAATTTGAAGGTTTCAAACTGAAGA
>NW_008339240.1:0-272 GCF_000622305.1 Nannospalax galili
TTCAATGCGCCCTGCCTCAAATTGTTCCTGCACCAAGCGAGTGGCTGCTGCTACCTTCTCTGCTGTGAGCGGCCATTGATCTACCCAAACAGGATTGTCTGATTGCCAGGTTATTCGATCCACACAGTTTGAGGGTGCAGGACTGTCAATGGCCGCCATCATAAATTTTCCAAACCTCTCTTATCATTCTGCCCTTGGATTGGTAATGGAAACAATTGTCAATCCTCTTTCTTTCCTAGCCCCTTGCCAGGGGTATATCCCTGAGCAAGCAT
>NW_008339241.1:0-250 GCF_000622305.1 Nannospalax galili
CAAAGACATCAAAGATCTCTACAATGAAACTTTTAAATCTTTAAAGAAAGAGAATGGGGCTGAAGAGATGGCTCAGCAGCTAAGAGCACTGACTGCTCTTGCAGAGGACCCGGGTTTGATTCCCAGCACTTACATGGTGGCTACAAATCGTCCTTAACTCCAGTTCCAGAGGAATCCAAAGCTCTCTTCTGATCTCTGTGGCACTGCATGGCATGGGTGCACTCACATACATGCAGGCAATACACTCATA
>NW_008339242.1:0-1992 GCF_000622305.1 Nannospalax galili
TAGAGGCTCATCCATAATTAAGGTACCTATTTCAAACTTTTCCCTCCCAAGGCTCAAGGACCATTGAAGAAGAGGAGGTGGAAAGATTTTAAGAGCCACAGGTGGTGGATGACCACTGAAAGCGATGTTTACCAGATGTTTACCAGGCCAAGCGATGTTTATCAGGTCATTAACACATATGAACTCATAGAAGTGGTGACAACATGCACAAGTCCCATGCAAGCTCAAACTAAAAAAAAAATCCAATATAGATATGGGGAAGTGGGTAAGAATATCAAACCCATACTGAGGAACTTTTGACAAATGATGGCTGCAGGGAAGAGGAGAGACAATGTCTTACAAGGATAAGACTATTGGTTGATTAAGTTCAAGTGGATGGACCTACACTGAAAAATTTATAAAGTAAAAAAGAGAATTCATTTTAACTGTAATGTGCAAGAGTCAAAAATGAAAATTAATAAACCACGTAGAAGAAAAAATACTATTTGACCATGAATTACACTACTTAAATTGCATTGACAAGAATTATTACAGCTAAACTGGAAGTAAATAAATAGCAATGACACAGAATTATGTGATAACTGGAAAAAACATTTATATGGATAGATACAAATTGAAATTCACATTTTATGTTGACTCTTAATAGTAACCAATATACCTTGTTAATGTGCGGAATTGTAGGAAATAATGTAAGTTTTTCTTATTATTCTTTATTATTGCCCATGCATGGATTTTTTATGATGTGATATCATTCTTGCTATATCCCAGCATGTGTTGAAGTGTATACACACAGCATGTGTTAAAAGATCCTGGGACTTTGATGTTGGGCTATAATTTTAACTTCCATTAAGTTGAGAGCAAAAATAATCTCAATGCTTTAAGTAAGAAAGCAATGCATTTCTTTAATTACAGTGACAATATATTATACAGAACATCCATAAAAATGCTCTTGCTCTTAAAATATTGACATTAATGCTACAAACTGAAGGAATCCAAATGAACAAAAACTTTCCTTGTGTGTAATATTGGTAACTACTAACAGAACTAAGATTACTTTTTCTTTGCGAATCCTCTACTCAACAGTAACTTCCTTACAGCCCCCTTCATGGCCTCATTCCTCAGACTGTAGATAACAGGGTTGAGGGTTGGGGTAAGTACTGTGTAAAACAAAGAGAGCATGAGGTCAAAGATAGTTGGAGAGTCTGAGGTTGGCTTTAGATAGACAAAGGCTCCAGTGGAGAGAAAAAGTGATACAACACAGAGGTGCGGCAGGCAGGTGGAGAAGACCTTAGACCGACCTTCAGCAGAGGGCATCCTGAGGACTGTGGAGAATATGTGGACATAGGAGAGGGCGATGGCGATGAAGCAGACAAATGCCATTGTAGACATGAAGGCAACCACTCCAACAATTCCAAGGTAATCACTGGAGCAGGAAAGCTTGAGCAATTGTGGGATATCACAGAAGAACTGGTGGATTATTTTAACTTTACAGAATCTGATAGAAAATGTAGTTGTTGTGTACAAGATGCCCGAGATGCCACCACTTAACCACACAGCTGCCACAGCCCATCCACATTTTCTGGGATCCATGATGATTTCATAGTGCAGTGGGAGGCAGATGGCCACATAGCGGTCATAGGACATCACTGTGAGAATGGCCACCTCAGCCCAGGCCAAGGACATGAAGAAGAAAACCTGCAGCACACACTGTGCATAGGAAATGTATCCACTGTCAGTCAGGGAACTGTGGATAGACTGAGGAACAGTGACAGACAGGGAGGAGAAGTGCAGAAAGGAAAGGTGCTTCAGGAAGTAATACATTGGAGATTGGAGCTGTGGGTCCAGCATTGTGATGGTGATGATGATGAAATTACCTGCCAAGCCCAACAAGTACAACACCAAGAAGAGCAAAGCGTGTAGGATCTGCAGCTCCCGGTTGTCAGAGAACCCCAGGAGGAGGAAACCACTCACTCTGGTTATGTTTGTCATCAT
>NW_008339242.1:4520-19440 GCF_000622305.1 Nannospalax galili
GTTCCAGGCCAGCTGGGGATACAGGTAGACCCTGTCTCAAACACACACACACACACACACACACAAAAGCTTTCACACATTAATCTGTAATAGTAGCTCATATCATTCATATCCAAAGACTTTACTGAATATTATGGTGATTTTTCAGTACAACACATGCACTACAGTCAAACCAATAGAAATGTATCAAGATCAGCATTTCTGAATAAAAACACAGTGCATATTCTAATGAATATGTAATTATCTTCAAATATTTATTTGTCTCCAATATTTAAATTTTTAGAAATAATATATAATCTTTATATCATATATTTTTTGTAAATGTGCATACAGAGAAAGAAAAGAACTTTTGTGTCATTACAAGTTTTCAGTATATGGTACCAGTTGAGATTTTTCTCATGAAGGCAACTTCACACTGAGAGACAAGTAAAGCAAAATCATCACAAACAACTGTCAGACCTAGTCATGTGTGTTCATATGCAGATATTTTATACCACCTGCCATTCCAAACCTGTCAGCTAAAAAGCCTCTCTTCACCTCTCCCTGAGGACCCATGTTCTTGTTATTAGAGCTTATCCTTCACCCTATTTCAAAACTGAAGGATCTATGTTACTTTTATCTTCTGTACCTTATGTAATGAATGCCCATAGTTACCCAAGAGAGTCAGACATTTATTTGGTTACAGTTTGAGCCGAGGCACATGCCAGTCATCAGGGTTGTGTTACCTAACAGGATGTCTCTCTGCCTGACTGTGAAAATAACTTCCTAGAGTCTCCTTTTGTATCAGAAGTGTAGATGATCTGAAACAAACCTTTCACCATGCAAAAGAGAATGCTGCTTTTATAGATGATATATATAAAACTTTTACGATGGTCTCAGCATCTGGATCACTTGACAGTTAACATACATACAGGATAAAAACTGTAGTCACATTGAGAATGAAGAGAAAATCTTATTTAAATTATAGGTCCCCTATGATATATTAGAAAAAAATAATTTCACAGAGCACACTATTTCTTAGTGAAATTCATATGCCTTAAATTATTATTGGTATCAAGGAGAAACAATGGTTACTTAAATGAGTGAAGACATTAATAATATTTCCATGATCGCTCTTAGACAAAGTGCGATCTCATTCAATATATTTCTATGAGAGTAGTGGAAGATGCAGTGCTTTTACTCTTGGGGAATGCCTGACTCACGTCATGTGTTAATGAATAATAGAGCACTAATAAGCAAACAGTGTCTAAATATAAATTAATAAAAAGATGTTGACAGAATATGAAAACTAAATTATGTCCTCATTTTCTAATACAGTATGTTCATTAAAATAATGAGTCAACAATAAGTATTACAAAATTTTATTAAAACATCAAATTATTAGTATGTAACGCAAAAGGCAAAGCATAATGTATTATTGCAGATTAGTGAATTTTCTAGTAACTGGGTGGAATCTGATGATGAAATGTGCATTGACTGGGCTGGAGAGATGGCTGAGTGGTTTAGAGCACTTTCTGATCTTCTTGAGGTACCTAAGTTCTATTCCCAGCACCCACATGACAGCTAACAATGATCCTTAACTCCAGTTTCAGAGGATCTGATGCCCTTTTTGGATGTCTGTGAGCATTGAAGGACATGGGTACACTTACAAACATGCAGCCAAAACACTCATGGTCATAAAATTAAAATAAATTAATAAAACCTAAATATGAGAAAATATTGTAAAATTGTATAGTACCTTAATTATCATATGTCTAAAAAGATTTTTAAAGGTAAAATAAGAAAAGTCTTTGCAATCCTAACTCTGTGCTGCTCTAAGTTCTTCACACTATCCTGGCACCTGGAAGCTCAGAAGCGTTCTATGAATGTTTGGGACATGAAATAAGGAAATCTTGTGAGATGTAACAAGGGCACTGATCAGGCATCACTCAAGGTCATATCCAGTGACTCAACACCTTTGAAAAACCATAGACCGAAATAGCAAGTCAGCAGAACATTTTTTCCAAGTGATTCAGTAAACCCACTGTTTAGATTATGGAAGCACAAATTCAATTTTCATCTAATGTGTAAGAGTAAAGTTTAGAAAATAAATACGTGAAGGGGGTGAAATGAGGTGGGGGGAGGTAGAGTAATACAGAGGGAGGAGGAGGGAGGACAGACAAATAATACTAGGAAAAGCCACAGAGAAATAGACTTTATAAGCTTACTTAAAAAACACTTACACACATGGTAATACTACCCCTCCCGAGAGTCAAATATCACCTATCAAAACCCAGTTCCAGTCAAGGAAAACCTTCCTTTAGAGACTTCCTAAACAGTATAGGTGATTGCCCTTGCCCTTGATTACCTCCCAAAACTTGAAAGGAAAACCGTACAGCTGAGGACACCACATTCTTTGGATGTAGGACTTGGTGGAATAGAGCTGGAGTTTACCTGAAAGCCTCCTTTCTGATGACCAGCTCTGCTAGTGTCAGAAGTTGCTATGAAAGTTACAAAGGGAGAAAACTCTTGAGTCCCAACAAGAGATTCTAATAGACTTTGAACACTTATTTTTCTTTGTTTATTTCTCTTATTTTTAATTATTTTATTGAATTTTGAAGAATTTCGTATATTGATTATATTTAGGCCCCGTCCCCTCACTGCCCCCCTTATGTTGCCCCCCACTAGGTTTCATGTACTAAGTTAAATATATTAAGGTGTAGTGAGTCAAATTTGTGACCCCAAATATCCTTTAGTGTGTATCCATCCACAGGAAACCTAGTTAACCTATCTAGTGTCACACCTTTGAAGAAAACTGCTTCTCCCTCTCTCAACACTCTTTATCTGCCAAAGTTCCTCAGCTAAGGTTAGGGGCTCTTAACCACTTCTCCACCCCTGTGTTGGGGGATTTTGTCTGGTTTGTATTTATGAGGTACTTGTGCATGCTGGTACCATTACTGTGAGTTCATGTGAGTAACTTCCTACTGTCTGGAAAATTCTTGTTTTCATGTGGTCCTCCATGACTCTGGCTCTTATATTCTTTTCCCCTCTTTCAAAATGCTTCCTGAGCCTTGGGTGGCAGACATTTGATATAGGTGTCCTACTCAGGGATAAGTACTCTGCAGTCTCATTCTCTGAACTTTGGCCAGTTGTGGCTTTCTGGGTTAATCACCCAGAAGCTTTGTTAGTGAGAGTTAAGAGATGCTCTAATATCCTTTGATATAGGTGTCCTACTCAGGGGGATAAGTACTGCAGTCTCATTCTCTGAACTTTGGCCAGTTGTGGCTTTCTGGGTTAATCACCCAGAAGCTTTGTTAGTGAGAGTTAAGAGATGCTCTAATATTCTTTCTGCCCCTTGTTTCGCTGTTTCCTGAGCCTTAGTTGTGGAGGTTGCATTATGGATGTGTTATTTAGGGCTGGGCATCACACAGACACTTATTCTTGTTTTTGATCAGTTCTAGAAATATGTAATAGTCTCCATCTATTACAAAATGAAGCTTCTTTGATGTGTTGGAAGAGGTACACTTGTATCTAAGGATTTGGAGCTAAAATCAACAAGTGATACCACTTCTGTAGAATGTTAACTGGCAGATATTTATAAAGGTATGCAAAAACAGAACCAACAAAAGTAAAAGAAGTTTGAAAATAAAGTCATTTTGAACAGATATACAAATATCCAGTACTAGCAGTGCTTAGAAGGGTTACATAGTGTAAAAGCTACCTCTACCTGGAAAAAGAGACAGCAACAATTAGCTTCATGACATGGAAGAATTACATAGAAACCTATTATGTATTATTTTAACTTATACTTTCAAAGATTTAGAAGGTTTGCTTTAATAGTCTATAGCATTGACAATCAACATTTTAAATCTTTATAAATTCAAAAGCAGTGTTATTAGAAACTGATTATGTACAAGTAAATCTCATAATAAAATAACAATATTTATTTTGTCAGGGCAAACAGATAGTCACCAGGGTTTGAAATTGCAAGGATGTCCAGATGGAAGATTATTTCTAGATGTCCTCTTAAGTCCATAAGACGCTTAGAAATTTGCATCATACCATACACGTAAAGAAACCTTTTCAAAGAGAGTGGTCAGGATCACCACAGGTGCACCATTATTCACTTTATGCAAATGCCAGTTCATTTTTGAAGTCAGTAGCTAAGGGAACTAAAGAAAAATGTTAGCTAGGTGACAGATGGCATGAAATGATTCCATCATTTTTATCAGCTGTCTTTTTAAAAGAGCAAAGTTACGTGCATCCCTGTGAATGGGAAGAGTTTCCTTGTTCACCCTCCATGACCCACAGTCTCCATGCAAGTGCTGCCATGGGACAGCATTGCATTTCTCTATGGTCAGAGGCATTAACCAAAACTATTCATTCTGAACCAGGGCCAAGGGGAGTTAGGGTCATGCTCTGGTCTTCTGAGCCTATTGCTTGGACTATCTATGTCTGCAGCTGAAGTTACTATCTTTCCTTTAGCCATACCTGGCTTCAGCAGAAGCCTTGTGGTAATTAGTAGAACTCACTGCTAACCTTCCATGTGTTAAACTGCTTCCAGTTTCCAAGGTGATTTTGGTCAGTGTGTTTGTCACAGCAACAGAATACAAACTAGGATAGAAATATGTACCAAAGAGTAGGATATTGCTGTGAGTGACCTGACCTTGTTGATTTTGGAAGGGCTGAGGAAATTTTGGAGCTTTGGGCTGGAAATGCCATTGAGAACTTAGAACTTGATGGGCTGCTCTGTGGAAGCTTAGAGGATAAGAATATCAAGAGAAATGAAAAAGATGGTGACATGGCTCATGATATTTCAGAGGGACACAAAACCTTTGGTGGCTGTTCATGTGAAGTTTTGAATTAAGAATCTGTGATCATCTGGGACTGAAGAATCAGCTGTGATTAATAAGTGATCATCACCACTAAAGTGAAACCTATCTTTTACTGGGACAATCAATACTGATTGGCTGGAGATAAAAAAGATCAATTACGAAAAATAACATTGAGGTGAAATCTTCTAGGACATATTTCCTCAGGGTGAGTACTCAGAAGCTACATTCCAGGGGGCCCAGAGCTGCAACTTGAGCTGGAAGTTATACTTGGTAATGTGTTAAAAGCTCCCATATGGTAATGATTGTGGTATCACGAAAGCTGCATTATTGAAGGGATCATGAGAGAAGCTGAGGGTTGGCACTAAGAGAGATCAGGAGAGGCCACTGGTGAAGGTGCAGCCTCAGTTGCCATGGAGACCCTAGATACCAAGGCTGTGGGGTCACCACCAAAGACAGTGGTACATATAGGATGGAGCCAACCTAACCCTAGGAGATAAGCTCTGGGTGCTGTGGATGGCAGAGCCAGAGAAGTGGAGCTGCTCAGACATTTTGGAGTCAGATCATGAGTGAATCTCAGATGCTGAACATTGAGCTGTTGGGAGTTTGGATTGACTTTGATCTGTTTGTAATTGTACTCTGATACTTCCCTTTGAAAATGGGAAAGTATGTAACTTTGTTTTGATTTTACAGTAGCCCACAGTTAAAAGAGATTAGATGTTAAAAGAGACTGAACTGTTAAATTGTTGAATTTTTATTTTTATTTATTTATTATTCATTTATATATTATGTATATGAGTGCATTACCTGAATGCACATAAATACACCCATGCATGCAATGCTCATAAAGGCCAGAAGAGGGGATCAGATCCCCTGAAACTGGAATTATGAATGTTTGTTTACTACCAATTGGGTACTGGGAAGTGAGTCTCTCCAGTTCTCTGGAGAAGCAGCTAGTGCTCTTACCGCTGAACCATATCTCCATCCCTATAAAGTGTTTGAAGTTTTTAAAGGCTGTGGGATTTTTTTAATTGTACTGTATTTAATATCATGACAGTAATGTGAGATCTTTAGATAAACAAGAAAGAAAAAGTTTGATTTAGTACTGATGCATTGATGTCTCAAAATGACAAGGGTCAGTTGTACTGATTAGTTTCTGTCAACTTGATGCATACTAGAGTCACCCGGGGAAAAGGAACCTCAACTGTGGAATTTCCTCCATTAGACTGACCTGTGGCCAAGACTGTGAGGCATTTTGTTCATTGTTAATTGATGTAGGAGGGCACAGCCCTCTGTGCAGTACCATAACTAGGCAGGTGTGCTTGGGGCTGTAAGAAAAGAAGCTGATCAAGCCATGGGGAGCAGCATTCCTCATGTCTGCTTCAGTTCCTGCCTTGGCTTCCCTTAATGATTCATTATACCCTGTGTGATGGTTTGGATTAGAGGTGACCCCATAGGCTCAAGTATTTGAACACCTGGTCAGTAGGCATCACAGTTTGGGGAATGTCATGGAATCTTTAGGAGGTGAGTCTTTGCTGGAGGAACTATGACTCTGAGGCGGCTTTGAGAGTTCATCAACCCTTTTCTACTTTCAGTCTCTCTCTGCTTCCTGCACATGCTTGGAGACGGGAGCACTAATCTTTATGCTCTGACTGCCTCTTGCCATGTCTCTTCCTTCTATATAAGTTATTCTGGTCTTGGTGATTTATCACAGCCACAAAAAAGGTAACCAGTATAATCTGTAATTGAAATAAATTCTTTCTTCACCAAATTGGTTTTTCCAGTGTTTTTATCACAGCAATAGAAAGCAAATTAGGACAGAAGGCAAGATGTTGTCAATGGGGAAGCATAACCCTCACCTCAAAGGGGATAAGAGATATGTTATTCTGGAGCAAATAAGAGGGACCATAGGCTGGGAAATAGATTCATGTTACTCCAAGTTCCATGTTCCAATGTAATAACAGTGTCGTGGAGATTTTATGCTAATAAAACAAAGAAACGTCATAAATCAAGACACTTCTCAAATACATTGTTGGAAACATTAAGTAGGTAGATGCAGCAAAAGACAAATGTCAGATATATAGAATTTCAGGTACTATTTGATGACTCTCAACCATTTGGTTGGTGGAAGTTGTTAGTTTGCTAAGTTCATACATTCCAAAAGGTTTTTAATCTGTTGTCACAGTATGTTAAGTCAGAAAGAGTTTTGGGGTTAAAGATGGTACAAGATAACTGGCAAGTAGGCTCTGTAGCCACAATACTCTAAACTCTCCACAATCGCTGACGTTCTAATCAGTTGATCAGCCTTTGTACAATTTTCAACTTTAAGATGCTGTTTTTCTGGCAACTTTTGTTCACACTGTAAATCTCAACATCTGTGGGGAAAATGAAGGAGAGAAGGAAACGAAAAGCATACTCCTCAGGGTGGCATGGAGGTCTGACACATGGTGAACTAACAGCTACATAGCAGGGAGAGAGGCTTTAGAGAAAGATGTTGAAGCCCAAAAGCATGCCTCAGAAACAGACAGAACGAAGAAATAGAGAAGTTATCCTTTCCTGAAAAATTCAGAAAAGTTGACAGTCTTGCAAACCTGAATGTCTGCAGTGTGGTGAGCTACAGTGCTAGGGGCAGGGATTCTCAGAAGGAAAATTACAGCAGCTCATTAAAGAACTAATTATTCTGCCTGTCTCTTTAGCATGTCTTAGGGTGAACCTGACTTCTTAGGGGTGATCCTGTGGCCAGGTGATTGACCTGGCCCAACTGAAGTGTTAGGTCTTCACCCAGGTCAGAAATTCTGGTGTAACAGCTTCAAAAAATAAGCACAGGACCAATTGCTCTTAATATCCTAATGTAACAAACAAATTTTCCAGAGGTTTCTTGCTTGGTTATTTCCAGAAACTCCAGGGACAGAGACTGGATTTTCCTCCATTACTATCTTAAAAGCCATCCTAAGTTAATAAAAGACTAGTCAGGTATAATTCTCCCTCTAGGGTGCCAAGGCAGCCATAAATGAATGCTGAGGGAGGAAGAATTATTTATCTTTAGGGACTAGGTCCCTGAGAGGTTATCTAATCCCAAGAGGACAGCCCTAAATGCAAGTATGCATGAGCACCACTTAGTGGACCCAGTGCATTGTTTGTGTCTATGTATGTGCATATTTATAAATGTATCTATGTATGTGTAACAGTATTAATCAAAGAAGAGGACAAAGAAATTGAGAGAGTATTAGCTGACACAGGAGAAGTTTGTGGGAGACTGGAGGGAATGGAAATAATGCACAGGAATACTAATGTATGAAATTCTCAAAGAAAAATCAAGAACAGAGATTTTAGGCATGGCTATTAAACTAATTAATGGATTAATTTTTCATGCTCCTGATAATTACTTATATTAGTATTTATTTATATGTATAAAATTGCACTTTATACTGGCATGGAGAGATGGCTCAGTAATAAAGAGCACTGACTGCTCTTGCAGAGGACCTGGGTTCAATTCCCAGAACCAACATAGTGGCTATGAACCGTCCTTAACTCCAGTTCCAGGGAAATCCGAAGCCCTCTTCTGACCTCCGTGGCATTGCATGACAAGGGTGCACTCACATACATGCAGGCAATACACTCATACACATAAAATAAAAACAAATATTTTAAAAAACTGGAAAAGTTTGATAAATTCATTATATACTTTTGTTATATCTACTAATTTGTGTTAACATATGGCCTTATAAATACATATAATCATAAATATATATAATGTCAGAGTGTGTTTAAAACATAAGCTAACACTAGCTAGTAGACATTAAATATAGCTATCTATTCTAATAAACTATTATCAATTATTTAAATACATATTGTAACATTAACTATTAGCATAAACCATCAAAATAACATTTAAATACAATGAAACAAAAAGTCTATTTAATGGGTTACTTTTTAATTCTATAAGCCCTTTGTAAATGAGATGGTGTTTATGTTTGTTTCTAAATCAAATTTTCTTTTTCATGTTATAGTAGTTACTGTATTCTCCCAAAGCAGCTGATTAGTATCATTCTTTTCGTTTTCTGTATTTACCTCATTTTTCCATTTTGTGTTTCTCTAGCTGTAAAAATACATGCCAGATAAAGTATTTTGTATGTCAAATTGAAGAAATCAAATGAAAAGAAGTATTCATGTTTTCATAGCTACATAAATCACAGCAGATCTCACCCTTGTTTCTCTTTCTCAAATGATTTGACAAAACCCCAAAAGTCCAGTAGAGCCCCAAACTTTCCTGTCACATGGCCGGTGCCCAACAAAAATCCAAATTTGCTCAAATGTGCTTCCAAATCAACAAGGCCTGTCCTACAAACAGCATTATGGTTAAATGATGGGCCTTGTCCCTTTATGGCATTGGTTGCACTAGAAATCCAGACCTCATTGCTTCAAGGAACCAAGCCATAGTTCCTAAAGCACACAGGTCTCTGAAGGAAAACAGCAAGCTCTAAACAGAGGAGACTTAACCATGACTCCCTGAGGTCATTGACTGCAGGAGTGGTAGAGCAGTGCCCCCATCTGTAGTCCCTGAGATGCGTTCAGGTTCACTCTGCCTCTGAAAACTCTCTCTCTCCTCCACTGAGGCTACTGTGTTTCTAACCTTTAAAATAATAGCCCAAAGAATTAGATAGAAGAACACCCAAAGACAAAGCCAGGCACTAAATGGAAGCCACCTCAAATGGTTGAAAGGAAACCCACTTGTTCAAAAGAGCCCAAAGAAACAGGAAAACAAAGCCTGAGGAGAACGAAATTGGGAAGAAAATCACAAAGACCAGACTTTCTGGAGAATCCAAAACAAAGACAAATACTTCTTTTCCTGATTCACCAAACAGAGGTAAAAATGACTAATGCCTAAAGGGGGAAGACAGGAAGCTCTACCTGGAGTGACATTACTCCAGCAACTGCCAGGAACTTCCATCCTTTCTCTCTACCCAGGGTCAACCTGTGGCAGTCAACAGACACCCCTAAATGTGCCTGTTCCCCATCTTGGTCACCACATTGTTACTGCACTTATGGGACAAGTCTGTGCCCCAATAATTCAGGTTCCACCACCAAGCCTCAACAGGCCAATTAAAGGAGTCAGATTCATAGTGTAATGTTGGGACATGCTGTCCTGGCCTCCCTCTGCAACTTCCCCGCAGTGACCTTTTGGGCCTCGTGGTTCCTCAGTCTCAGAGTTGTTTATCAGCTCATTTTCCGGTATCAGGTACTGAGAACACCATGACCTGGCACTGACCCTGCGGTCATGCAATGGCTCCCCCGCCCCAGTTGGGTCAGCTGCCTTCTGGGATAGGGTATAAAAGCAACCTGGGGCTGAGAAATAAAGGCTTCTTTTGCTACACTAAAAGCGTGATTGTCTCTTCAATCCTGATGTCCTCTGCTCAGAGATCAGCTTCGTGCTGTGCAGAAATAAAGGCTTTTTCTGCTACACTAAAAGCGTGATTGTCTCTTCAATCCTGATGTCCTCCACTCAGAGATCAGCTTTGTGCTGTGCAGGGCATGGCAGTGTAAAGCAGAAAACGGAGATTTATTCAATGTGGGTACAAAGAAGGACAAAGAGATACAGCAACTCCCCCAAGACCGTCTTCCAGGTTCTGACATGGGGTAGGGTTTACATATAAAACCAGAGCTACACCAAACACTGTGAATTCAAGATAGTTATTATAGGTAAACTATGCAGATATGCATATTAATGGTTTGTGAATTTGGGCTAATAAACAAAATTTGTGTATAGAGAAGCAAAAACTGAAATAGTCATTTCAAACTAAATGGTTAAGCTAAAAATTAAGGTATGATCAGTGAGGGAAATCATAGGTAAATGATATTTGTTTTTGCTTGGAATATTGCCCATGCACAGATTTTCAAGACATCTGCTATGGTTGATGGTGTTTCTAAGCATGTACTTGTTTGCATATGTATTGGGAGAGTTAATTTATACTAAGAATACATTACTAGGTTAGAACTGTTTATCTTCCCTTAGTTTGAAAGGACAAAACTGGTTTTACTGATTTGGTAAACAAATCCAGGGAAGAATTTCTATAATGACAATGGGTTTTAGTATACATTATTTTTTTAAGTTTTATTTTTTAATAACATGACAAATTGAAAGGTTCTAATGGCAAAGAAAAACCTTCCTTGAGAATAATATGTGCAGCAACTTATAACAGGATAAATATTATTTTTTGCCCTGTGAATTTTCTACTCAACAGTAACTTCCTTAATGCCCCTTTCATGGCTTCATTCCTCAGACTATAGATAATGGGGTTGAGTATTGGGGGTATTAGTGTATAAAAGATAGATAGGACAAGATCTAATCCAGTTGGAGAGTCTAATGCTGGATTGAGGTATGCACAGGCACTTGTGAACATGAAAAACAAGAAAACAAATAAGTGGGGCAGGCAGGTGGAGAAGACCTTAGACCGACCTTCAGCAGAGGGCATTCTGAGAACTGTGGAGAATATCTGGACATAGGAGAGGGTGATGGCCATGAAGCAGACAAATGCCACCGCAGCAATGAAGGCAATGACTCCAATCACTCTAAGGTAATCATTGGAGCAGGAGAGCTTGAGCAACTGGGGGACATCACAGAAGAACTGGTGGATTATTTTGGCCCTGCAGAATCTCATAGAGAATGTAGTTGCTGTGTACAAGGTTCCTGGGATGCCTCCACTTATCCACACAGCTTTCACAGTCCACCTGCACTTTCTGGGTCCCATGATGACCTCATAGTGCAGTGGGAGGCAGATGGCCACATAGCGGTCATAGGACATCACTGTGAGAATGGCCACCTCGGCACAGGCCAATGATACAAAGAAGAAAACCTGCAGCACACACTGATCATAGGAAATGTATCCATTGCCAGTCAGGGAACTGTGGATAGACTGAGGGACAGTGACAGACAAGGAGGAGAGGTCAAGAAGGGAAAGGTGCTTCAGGAAGTAATACATTGGAGATTGGAGCTGCGGGTCCAGGGTTGTGATGGTGATGATGATGAAGTTACCTGCCAAGCCCAACAGGTACATCACCAAGAAGAGCAAAGCGTATAGGATCTGCAGGTCCCAGTTGTCAGAGAACCCCAGGAGGAGGAAGCCACTCACCATGGTTACATTTGTCACCACCATTTTCTGAATGGAAATAGTGGACCAGTTTGAAAATAAAAGGATGAAATGCAGGAGTAAAACATTACAGAAATTGTCTATGTATCCAACATCACTTATTTCATCAATGTTCAATTCATGTAATTTTTCACCTGTGCCCTTGACGTTGGAGTCCAAACGTGAAGCTCGCATGTGTGTGGCTCAGTTTTACTGGGAAATCAGTTGTTACAGGAAGATGAAAAGGTGATCAAGTCAGTGCTGCTGTCAGAAGAAAAAAATATTCTGTGCCATAAAAATCACTATTAACTATTCATAGGCAAATCCCATTACTCTATTTTAAAGCTGCCAACATGAATAAAGTGAGGGTTTAGGTTACAGTTCTTTGATCACTGGGTGAGTGACCTTTTATAGTACACTGTACTTTAGTAGCTCATGGATTTCCCTTACAGAAAATGGGGTTTTTGAACTTGAAATATGGCTCCCTGTGGACATGTCATATCAGATGCCCTCTTAGCAAATGTGTAGGCATCACAGTGAGATTCTTTTCTTTATGATGGAGTCTATGATCATAATCAGTCATGCAATTGACTGTTCAACTATATTTGCTTTTAATGGGCTTGTGATGGAAACCAAAGAAAAAATCATTGTTGCAAACAAATTCTTAAATATCTGTGAAATTCGTTGTCTAATTGTTTTTGCCTTCAGCATCATGTAGTATATAGAGATATCTTTTCTTCTTTTTTACTTTATTTATTTCTATTTTATGTGAATCAGTGTTTTGCCTGCAGGTACGAAATTTCAGTTGTGCAGTGGCTCTCCTGAAACTGAAGTTACGGAGAGTTGCTAACTGACATGTGGGCACTGGAAATCAAACCCAGGTCCTCTGCAGGAGCAGCTGGTGCTCTTAATTTCTGAGATATCTCTCCAACCCCAAAGAATTTCTATTTTATTTTCTGTTTCTATAATTTGACTTCAGTTGTAGTCATGAAATTCTTGCTGACTATTCACTAAACAAACATCAACACAAACCATTGGAAAGAAAGGAAAAAGTGGTTTTAAATTTAAAGGACAATATTAAAATACACAGCGTATAAGTTGAGAGAGGCTAGAGATTTGCAGCGATCTTTCTGATATGAGAGAAATCAGACATCACTCATGATCCACCATTTGATGGAATCAACCAAGTGTTCTCCTCTCTCCAAAATACTCCTTGGAATATGAGGTCAATGGGTGTTTACCAGTGACTGTCATCTTCCTCTGCATGTTCCTGTCTGTGACTTTGAGCAGCAGTTGTGAAAAATCAGTCTCTGGTGGCACTGTTTAAACTGTAGGTAATCTTTTTACATATCTATTCATATATCAGTGATTCTTCCGTTTAGAAATGGCATCTGGGAGACCACTAACCCTTCAGGGTAGTGCTCTGCTCTATAAATCATAAATTGAGAGTCAATTTTTCATCTAATGTCAGTCTTTCCAGATGCAGATTGAATCTCCTTTCCCACATTTTATTTTGCAAACAATGAACTTGACATCTGAACATTCTGTTCTGTATCCTATCATCTGGCAGAGTTTATTCATTATTGATTAGTATTAAAATGACTGCTAGTGTCAGGGAAGGTGACAGAAGTCTGTAATCAGCACTAGAAAGCTGTGGCAGGAGATCATGAATTCCAGATTATCCCTTGTTACATAGCGAGATCCTTTCGGGGTTGGCGTAGGCAGAAGTGTGTGGAGAAAGGGACTGAGAAACAGTTATGCTGACTAAATGTTTGGTTGTCATTTTAGTAGACACATTTGAAAGCCTCTTGAATCTTACTCTTCTTATTGGAATCATACATTTAGTATTTGTAGATTTCCCTCAAATATATTGAATTTCTTTCCTCAAACTGAAGGATAAATACCTGAACTTAAAACCCTTCTATCTTTCTCCTTCCCTTTCCCAGTCACACACAAAGGCAGACAGGAATTGCCAGCAAAATTTTTCACTCCTGCCCCCATCCCTTCATTCTCTAGACAAGGCAGGGCCTGCAAGCCACTGGCCAGCTCTGGTTCCTTCTCTCTGAAAATTCCTACAGGTGGCTCCATCATGGCCAGCCACTTGGCTATCCTTGGCCCTGCAGAGCTATGAGCTTTTCTCTGCTTTCCCCAGGCCTGCAACCTAGCTCCAGTTTTTGAATTTTGATAACTTTTGCATGATTTATTAACCAGCTTTTAAAATAAACTGTTTTAGGTTTTTACATTGTTTTGACCTGTTTCTAAAAAAAAAAAAAAAACCATTATTTTGGGGTTTGACTTTACATGGTATATTTACTGTTTCTAAAACTATTTTGCATTGTTTTGAAAAATATAGTAATCTCTAAAGAAAACATAAGCTTTTCTACCCTTACGTCTCCAACAATAAAGTCAACCACTTGGTTACTATTATGTATAGATGTAGAATAATTTAAAATCCATATCGAAAAGACAAAGATTATATTCTTAAAACTAACTGTATTTTTATATAATGCTTTGGCAAGCTTGGGATATTTAAAGCTTTCTTTGCTTCACTTACTGTGTGGATGCCTGGAAATGTAACCCTATGATGCTCAGAGATGTTCTGTTACTCTGTGATGTTTGCATTACCCTGAGATATTTTATTACTCTGCACTAAGATCTTGAAGCATCATGATGTTTAGTATTTTCTATATCTGACTATTCATTAAGATGTAAAACTAAAAGAACAAGACATTCACCAAATGGTTTAATGAGGTGCCTTGTCCAATTAGGTCAAGAAAAGTGTAGATCAACCAGTCAGAAATCTAAACTTCTGGAAATGATATCTGATTTTGTAAAATAAAATGGCCATTTGAACAGGTCCTAGTCCAATTAGCATAGATCAAAAGGTGACATATATCCTGAACCAATCTGGCAATCATATTCATTCAAAGCTCCCTAGGCCTGGATGGATGGGGAAGAGTGAGAATTCCTGAGTACAATCTG
>NW_008339243.1:0-620 GCF_000622305.1 Nannospalax galili
GAGATCATTGGTGTCTTTGATCAGGTTTATTCCCTGTTATTTTATTTTATTATTTTATTTTGCAGATATTCTGAGTGGGAGCATTTTCCTGTACTCTACTACTGATTTTGTAGACTGGATTTATAACCTGCCACTATACTGAAAGTGGTGATCAGTTCTAGACTATTTTGGGATCGTCTGCAAAAAAGGGATAGTTTGATCTCTTCTTTTCCAATTAGTATTCCTTTAATTTCCTTCTCCTGTCTTATTCCTCTAGCAAGAGTTTCAAGCACTATGTTGAAAAATAGGAGATAGTGGACATCCTTGTCTGGTTCCTGATTTTAATGGGACTGCTTCCAGCTTTTCTCCATTTAGAATGATATTGGCTGTGGGGTTTTTTTTGTATATGGCTTTAATTATGTTGAGGTATGTTCCCTTCAGTCCAATTCCCTCTGGGACTTTGAACATAAGTACATGTTGAATTTTGTCAAAGGCCTTCTCTACATTTATTGAGATGATGATGTGGTTTTTGTCTTTGAGTCTATTTATATGATTGATGATGTTTATTGCCTTGTGTATAATATTGAACAATCCCTGCATCTCTGGGATGCCTACTTGATCATGGTGAATGATCTTTTTGA
>NW_008339244.1:0-941 GCF_000622305.1 Nannospalax galili
CAGTTGTATAAGAGAACATGAAACAAAAGAGTAGATATATGCAAACATAAATACAGACACACAAACACAGAGAGAAACAGAGAATCAGAGAAAGACAGAGAGACAGCCACAGGCAAATGTCAGCATAATGTTCAGAGATGCATGCTTAGGTAACAAAATAACAGAGAGAATGAAGAGATGCTTACCAGCAGCATCAGGATTAAAACGCTGGGCAGTTAGAGAGGGAACATGATCCAGGAGAACATGAGGGGATCTTTGGGGGAAATAGTCATAATTATTGTATGGATTTTGCACACATGAACTCACAGTAGCTGTGGTTATTTGCACAGGACATGCATAATTTTAAGCCAGTTAAAAACTCCAAGGAAGGGAGAGGGGGAGGGTATAGGGGCTCCTGAGGCACCCACCCCTAGCTAAGGAGGTATTAGCAGTTGATGACATCTGGGGGAGGCAGAGAACCTGATCTTTTATCTTTATGTGGTGGCCACTGGTAGGTTCCCCATGTTCTAGTGGATGACCCCATGCCCATGTGCATACAGACAGCTCTAATAGGCTTCAGTGGAATAATAAATAAGTAAATAAATAAATAAATAAATAAATAAGGATGTGAACTTGGGAGGGAGATGTGATGAAGGTTTCTAGGGGGAGTTGAAAGAGGGGAGTGAGGGTGGATATGATGAAAATATATCATCTTTTCAAATACATCTAATCAGCTAATTAACATATTTTAACATATATTTTAAATTAACTATTGTGATTTTTTTGCCTGAGGATGCCTTGAATCTCTCTATTGATTTATCTTATAATAAATGATGGACCCATATGCTGAGTATTCTAAACATGAACTTAGGTTGTTGTTTGCTATTCTTCTATTTAACTCCACAGTGGTTTAGAATTTCCATATACAAATCTTGATATTTAACATTTTCACATTTTGTAAA
>NW_008339244.1:1340-2944 GCF_000622305.1 Nannospalax galili
TATTTCATAAATCATATTTTAATATTCCATAATGGTCATCTTGCACTTTTGTTAAACAAAGGTCATTTTAAAGCTCATACTCTCCACGTGCTTTTCCTTCTATGACTTGAGAGCAAACGAGGAAAGTTGGGGAAAGAAATGTGCCTAAATATGCCTAAAAATTGGGCTTTTCAAAATTTTGAGTTTTTTTTTCAAGCAGAGTTGCAGTTTTTTAAGAAAATGTTTTAGAGATTGGGGAACAACTCTGTTCATTCCTTGCCTTTCAAGGATGAGAACATCAGTTGGATCCCCAAAATTCACATAAAAATTCCACACATGGTGGTGAACTTGCAATTCCAGCACAGGGGGAGCAGGGACAAGAGGATCCCAGGAGCTGTCTGTCCAGTCAGCCCAGCCTACTTTGTGAGTTCTAGGCCAGTGAGAGACTGTCTCAAAGAAAAAAAGAAGTGGACCTGAGAGACAACAGTAGAGTTTGAGCTCTGACCTACACACACACACACACACACACACACACACACACAAAGGAAATATTTGAAGAGATTTAAGCACAGGCATTAGGGGAGAGAGAGGTGCTTAGGAAAAGGAGAGAACCCAGCCAAGGTGTGAATCTCTTGGCACTATGAAGATTGAAGATCTACATTCTGTATTAGAATGAGATATAATTTGAATGTCAGTTAAAAACATCATGGATAATACTTCTATATGATGTTCAACAGAAATCTTCACACCCGATGTTGCTGTATTTTGTAAGAATATTAATCTCTTGGCTTAGTTGAAATAACTACACTTTGAATAAATGTTTATAAAAGTTTGAAATTTTCCATTCCTTTCATCATTTAGTTAACGGAAGGCATCCTACGTCTTTGGGCGTTCGGTGTTTCACTTTCTTTTCACTATGATCTGTGATCCAATGCGAATTTCTGTTTTTAAAGTGAGGTCAATCAATGATTTTCACACATCATCTTATAACTCACAAGTTTCATGCTTTTCAAAAGCAATGTGTAAAAAACCAGGTCATTACTAACATCAGAAAACAAACATCACCTGCTACTTCCTGAAACCAGTACCACTCATCCCTCTGTATTGAGCAATAAATTAAAGGACCAAGCGTTGACTTAAAGCCAGGGGAGGAGGCAGAATGACAGTGGGTACCTGAAGAACCCGTCTTCTCTACTACTTTCTGATTTTACTCTAATGATTTAAGACAAGAAAGCCTGTTACGTTTTATAGGAGAATGAAAAAACAAGAGGAAAATTAGCAGAAGATGGCTTTCCCTGGCCAACCACATACCTATGATTGATGAGCAGTGCCATTGGGTACAGACATGGATATGCTTTAGAGGTCTTAATGAGTCCATTACATGTGCAGATACATCAAGATATCATTGCATGTATAGAACACACACAGACACACACACACACACACACACACACACACACTGTATTTGCTTAAAGAAGCAGACAATAGTTCCCTTCTAGGAAGTGAAAATCTTATCAATGACATCTTATTATACTAATAATTATTGCCTAAAGCTATGAGGGGGCATGATTTTATTTTTTCATATCATTTTGCATCTGAAAACTTTCAGAAAAGACACACAAAGG
>NW_008339245.1:0-557 GCF_000622305.1 Nannospalax galili
ACACACTCACACACACACACAAACTCACACACAGACACACTCACACACACAAACTATCTCACACACACTCACACACACACTCACAAACACTCACATACACTCACACACACACTCACACACACTCAAACACACACTCACACACACACTAATGCACACACTCACACACACTTACTCACACACACTCACACACACACTCACTGACACACTCACACTCACACACACTCACACACACACTCACACGCACACACTCAGAGACACACTCACACACACACTCACACACACACTCACACACACACTCACACACACACAATCGCAAACACACTCACACACACACACTCACAAACACTCACACACACACTCACACACACACACTCACACACATTCTCACACACAGTCCCACACACTCACACACACTCACACTCACACTCACACACACACTCACACACACACACATACACATTCACACACACACTCACACACTCACACACACTCACACTCACACACAAACTCATTCTCACACTCACACACTCACACACACTCACACTCACACACACACG
>NW_008339246.1:0-774 GCF_000622305.1 Nannospalax galili
CACATTCAGTAAAGTGGCAGGTTACAAAATTAACCTATAAAAGTCTTTAGCCTTTCTATATGCCAGTAACAAGCAATAAGAGAAAGAGCACATGGAAAGACTCCCATTCACAATAGCTGCAAAAAAAAAAAAAATCTCAGAATAAACCTGACCAAAGACATTGAAGACCTCTACAATGAAAATTTTAAATCTTTTAAGAAAGAAATTGAGAAAGACATCAGAAGATGGAAAGACCTCCCATGCTCATGGATTGGAAGAATTAATATTGTGAAAATGACCATCCTACCAAGAGTCATATATAGATTCAACACAATGCCAATCAAAATCCCCATGACATTTTTCACAGAATTGGGAAAAACTATCCTAAGATTCATATGGAAGCACAAAAGGCCTCAGATAGCCAAAGCAACCCTGAGGGCAAAGAGCAATGCCGGGGGGATTACTATACCAGATTTAAGCTGTATTACAGAGCTATACTCATAAAAACATGATACTGGCACAAAAAAAGACCCAAAGACCAATGGAACAAAAGTGAAACCCCAAATATGAGTAAATGCCATTTCAGCCACCTGATATTTAACAAAAGGGCCAAGAATATTCACTGGAGGAAAGACAGCATGTTCAGCAAATGGTGCTGGCAAAACTGGATCTCCAGTTGTAGAAGAATGAAACTAAACCCCTATCTTTCACCCTTCACAAAAGTCAATTTCAAATGGCTCAAATACCTCAATGTAAAACCTGAAACTCTGAAACTATTAGAAGAAAACATTGGGG
>NW_008339247.1:0-16635 GCF_000622305.1 Nannospalax galili
AACTGACCAGATCAGCAAGTGTTTAGCAGCTGTCAAAGTCAAAGACCAACATAGTGATGTTTTGTCTAACACACATCAAGGAATTCCACAAAATAAGATAAAGACAAAGGGCCAAAATTTATTGCCATACTTTAAAAATTAGGTCACGGAGTCCAGAGAGCTGCCTCAGTAGGTAATGGGCTTGCCACAAAAGACTGATAACTTGAATTTGATCCCTGGAACTCACAAAAAAGTCAAAACAGAGAAGAGAAAATAAAATGTTCCCCTGACAATTATGACACGCACACACTCATATACATACACATTATACATACAATAATAATATTTTGAAACTAAAAAAAATTAGGCCATCAACTTTTTAAATTTTATGTGTATGAGTGTATTGCCTGCATGTGTTTAGGTGTACCCATGTGTTGCACCACAATTGGGGGTCAGAAGAGGGCGTCAGATTCCCTGGAACTGATGCTATGAATGGTTGTTAGCTGCCATGTGCGTGCTGGGGATTGAACCTGGGGCCTCTGCAAAAGCAGCCAGTGCTCTTAACCACTGAGCCATCTCTGTAGGGCCAATAAGCACCTTTTCATGGGCAGATTGAGCTATGTCTATTCATACCACAGGGTATGACACTCAAAAAATTAGTAAATTTACTGTACTTGCAGAAAATAGGTTAGGGGTTACTTACAGGACCATGGTGAGAGAAACACAGCCATATCACTGAAAACCCCCTTAACATGTGTAATGACTCACAAAAGCACCATCTAGACTAGCTCCTGAACAATTACTGGGGAACATTAAGGCCAGAGAGTCAGCATCTTCAGTATTTACTAGTGTTTAAATGTCAATTTGTATGTATATATAATGTTGCTGAGGAGCACATTGAACCTTGTTTCAAGAGATTAGAGCCTCTGAACTGTAGTTTAAAAAGTACCTTATTTTTCTGTATGTGCACAACGTACAGCTCTGAGTGAATGCCATATGTATTTAGTTCCCTCAGAGGACAGAAGGTGAGGTCAGATTCTCTGGAACTAGAGTTACAGGCAGCTGTGAGCCCCAGAATGGCTGCTGGAAACTGAACTCTGGTTCTCTAGATGAGGAGCAAATGCTCTAAAATGTTGAGCCAGCTCTCCAGCCTACTAAGCTCACTGGTTTTTTGTTTTGCTTTGGTCTTTTTGAGACAGGGTCTCCCCTTAGATTGAGCTGGCCTGAAACACTATGTAGATCAGGTTGGTCTTGAAATTACAGAGATCTACCTGCCTCTGCCTCCAAAGCCCTAGGATTAAGATTTGGATTAAAGGCTTGGCCACCATGCCCAGCTACTTTTTAAGTTTTACAAATCTCTCTATTCCCTTCCTGAGAAAATATTAATTTAGAAGAAATACCTATGAAACACTCCATCTCTACTTTGGGTTCTTAGATTTTTTATTTTCTTTTTTTCTGGCCATTTTTCTGATATGACCTCGGGTGACATCTAAAACCAGGACCAAAGGTGTAATAGGGCAAACACTTGATCAGCCCATCCTAAAAGCAATCTACTGATTCAATGCAATCCCTATACAACGCCAACAAAATTCATCATAGAAATTGAAAAAACTAATCTCAAATTTACACCCACACCCACCCACACCCCCACACACAAAACAAACATACCCAAAACCAAAACAAACCAAACCAAAAAACCAGGATAGTCAAAACAATTCTCAACAGTAAAACTCCTAGAGGGGCTGGAGAGATGGCTCAGCAGTTAAGAACACTGACTGTTCTTGCAGAACACCGGGCTTCAATTCCCAGGACCCACATGGCAGCAAACAACTGTCCATAACTCCACCTCCAGGGGATCTGACAGCTCTCTTCTGACCTCCGCACAGGAAATGGGTGCACTCACATACATGCAAAACACTCATACACATAAAATAAAAATTATAAATAAAATAAAAGAATGGCACTACATCCTTATTTCTCACTATGGGGAAACCTAACTCCAAGTCAATGAAGGACTTCAACATAATACCTGATACCTGAACATAATAACTCAATATAATATTTGAATCTTATAGATCAGAGAGCAGGGAATACACTGGAACTAACAGGCACAGGAACAGACTGTCTGAACAAGACTCCTAGAGCACAGGCATTAAGTCCACAATTGACAAATAGGATCTCATGAAAAAAGCACTTCTGTACCACAAAACTCACCATCACTGAAGTGAAGAGGCAACCTCCAGAATGGGAGAACATCTTTACCAGCTATAAGTCTGACACAGGCTTCACCTCTAGAATATATGAAGATCTAAAAAAATCAAAACATCAAAACAGAAAAAGCAATCTAAAAAAAAACGGGGCAAGGAATTGAACAGACAATTCTCATAGATGAAACACAACTGGCTGAGAAATATTTAGAAATTGCACCAGGAAAATGCAAATTCAAACTCTGACATTTCGTCTTAACCCAGTTTTTGAGAATAGCTAAGATCCAAAACACAAAATGATGACAAACTCTGGCAAGGATGTGGGGAAAGAATAACACTTATTCATAGTTGGTGTGCAAGCAAACATGGAAAGGACGGACGGGATGGACTGCAGAGTGGAGGGCGCACAGAGCCGAGGGGGCTAAGGGGTTTCCTTCACTACGCAGACTGTGAGTCCTGGGCCATGTCTCCCCTCCCCTTGCCCTGCCCTGGGTCCAGTGGTCCCTTCCTGGACTAATTAGAGGGCTATTTTGAGGAACTTTTAATCCTTAATTCGGTGTTAAATTAGATGCTAGTGCCTGGAAAACTCTCAACGTCCATAAACTTGCTAGAAATGGAAAAGGTGTTCCTCAGTGAGGAGCTTCTTCTGGGTCATGGAACCTGCCCAGACCGGCTGCTGCCTTTCCACCCCGTCCTTCTTTTTCCCTACACAGCTTGCCTATCTCCTACCCAGCTGCACGCCCTCTTCCTGTCCTTCCCCAGTGTTCCCCACCTTGAATTTCAGACTCTACTGTTCACTTCCCCTAACACTAGTCCACACAGCACAAAAGCACCATCAAGCTCTCTGGACAACCCGGTCATTGAAGCTGCCCACGCAGGCGGAGCCTCTGGCTCAGCACCCCGCACAGAAGCAGCTGACGCAGGAAATGCCACAGGCGGCCTAGTCAGGAACCTGGTCGCCAGGACCGCACAACTCACGGGTCCTGCTGCCGCCTGCCCGGTGAGGACCCAGCACAGCCCGCTCGCACCAAGCTCGCCATGGTCCGGCTTCTGGCTTCCCCCGCGCTGTCCTCAGCTTCAGGGAGGGCGCTCACACAGAAGATCTTGCACCGCATCCCTCAGCCACTGAGCGGAACCCGCAGTGCAAAACCCGCAACATGGCGGCCGAAGAAGACCCGCCTGACACAACCAGTTGGCGCTCTTCATTGGGCAGTTCGGCTGGAAGCTCTCATTGGCTAGGCCACCCCTGATGCCTACGTGACTGGGGGAGCTAAAATGATCTAGAAGCCCATGTCTTCCTAGCCCTGGCTTCCTGTTCATGCACAGCCTTTAACCGACTCCAAGAAGATTGGGACGCAAGCAGAACTTGCTTAGTCTGTCAGAGCAGGTATTGACTCTTAAGAAACTTACTAGACACTTCCTGTTCTTCCTCCCTGGCATGGGTCACTCATATATACAGTTAATTACAAAATTGATGTCCTATGTCATTGTGCCCTTGCCTCAGATGTAGAATGGCATCCATCCCATCATAGGTGGCATTAGTGCTGGACCTTGAGTCCCATGTCCTGCAGGGATCTGGGTTTTACACTCAGGCACATTAAGGATTGCTTTAGAACACAGGCCTGCTCGTCTTAGATGGTCCTTCTAAGAAGCCAGGTCTCTCAGCCTGAAGAAACCAGGATTCTTCTCCCTCCCTTGTTCACACCCTGCCTTGCAATTTTCCTGGAACCGAATTAGTTGGTGCTGTGGTTTTACCACTTCTAATTTATAGTGAACTGGCCAAACAGACTCCATTTTCTTCACCCAGCTTCCTCCCTCTCCCCTCTGCCATGCTAACCACAGCCATGCAGGTCCCATCAAGGCTGTACCCACTGCAGTTTCAGGGAGTACATTGTTTCTACAGTACTGGGAAACTTGCAGTTAGCCAGGCAGAATTACATCTGTAGTTCAAGGGAGCCGTTGTTTTTACAATTCTGCAAAATTTTTCTTAACTGAAATTTAGAACCTTTTTGTTAGCTGGAAACTCCCTTGTTAACTGACCTGCCACATTTATGGTGTCACCATAGAACCTGCCTCTGTTATGGCACAACTGTGATTACTGGCTTTGCCCCTGGTATCATATAATTGTGGTTCTAAGCTTCATAAATCCTGCCCTGTCTCTCTCTAAGCTTCATTAATCCTGCTCTGTCTCTCCTCAGGATCAGCAGTTCTTTTGGCTTGAGCCCACTCTTCCCTGCAGGCTAATTATTAATCAAAGGATTCCAAATTCGACCATCACTATGTGATTTTCCTCTGTTCCTCCCATGGGATACAACAGTGGTCCTACTCAGTACCTGGCTCCTCCATTCTCCTCCTCACACAGGGTATACCAGACTAAATCACATGGTGTCGAACTTCCTGCTAAGAATTTTTAAAAAGGTCAGACATATTTCTTTTCTTCCTGGAATTTCTCTGGGCCACCTCCCGACACACCTCTCTTCTGCAGCAAACTTTCCTTAGGTTGAGTTGTCCCTCTTGGTCTTTTTGAGACAGGGTCTCCCTGTAGCCCCAGCTGTCCTGGAACTCACTATGCAGTCCAGGCTGGCCTTGAACTCACAGAGATCTGCCTGCCTCTGCCTCTCAAGTGCTGGGATTAAAGGCATGTGCCACCACGCCCAGCCTGAGTTGTCCCTCTTAATGAAGCTCCTTTCAAGGTTTTAAAGGGAAGCCTCTCCTTCCCTTGAAGGCTCCATTCATATTTGCATCTTACATGCACTGTACTGCTCCTTTCTAATACTGTCCCACCTCAAGTCAATTATTCTTTGAAGTCCCTTTCTTCTAATAAGTCTAATCCTTGATGTGTTTTAAAAAACTAATAACCACACCTCATTTTCTTCCCTATCTGACAGGTCGCTCACCCCTTAGTACTCACTCAGGGGGCATATTTAAATCCAAAGAAATAAATATGACAAGCTACTGGTGTTGCACATGTGTAGTGCCAGAACTCGGGGGCATAAACAGCAGGACCAAGATTTCAAAGTCAGTCATTGCTACATAGTATGTTTTAGGCCAGACTGGGCTACATGAAACACTTTGTCAAGTAAATGAACTGCATAACAGATGCCCAATGGGAAGAAATTGATTAATGTTTGCTAATGTACAGTTTATAAAGGTTGTATCAGTGATTTGTGAAATAATGAACGAAAAGGATATCACACTTAGCAGTTCAGTTTTTGAAAAGATAAATGGAATTGATAAATCTTTAGCTATTCTGACTGTAATAATTCATGGAGATTTTGGGAGATGTGGTTTGACTGATAATGTCCCCCATAGGCTCAAAGTATTCAGATATACTGTCCCCAGTTGGTGGTGCTGTTTTGGGAGGTCTTAGGAGATGACGCTTTGGTGGAGAAAGGACATCACTGAGGGCAGTCTTTGAGAGCTCTTATGCTTTGCTGGATCCCCAGTCCTTCTCTGCTTCCTGTGCTTTCTTGAAGATGAGAGTGCTCTAATTTTTACTCTGGCAATGTCTTCCACCATGCCTCCCCTCCTAGCAGGCTTTAGTCCAGAGATTCAGGGATGGGTCAATATGCACTAGTCAATAAACTTCATAAGTCTTATATGTGGACTCAAAGACAAAACCCACATCATCATCTCAATAAATGCAGAAAAGTCCTTCGATAAACTTTAACATACACTCATGACAAAAGTTCTAAAGGGAATTGACTGGAGGGAACATACTTCAACATTAATTAAAACTATATACAACAAACCCACAGTCAACATCATTCTAAATGGAGAAAAACTGGAAGCAGCCCCATTAAAATCAGCAACCAGACAAGTTGTCCACTATCTCCACTACTCTTGAACATAGTTCTTGAAACTGTTGCAAAAGCAATAAGACAAGAGAAAAAAATTAAAGGAGTAGTAATTGGAAAGAACAGATTAAATTATCCCTTTTCACAGACGACATATTATAACTAAGAGATGCCAAAAATTCCACCAGAAAATTATTAGAAATGACTAACATTTCAGTAAAGTGACAGCTTACAAAATTAACCTATGAAGGTCTGTAGCCTTATTATATACCAATAATATGCAATTGGAGAAAGACCACAGGGAAACCATCCCATTCACAATAGACGCAATAAAAATAGAATAGAATAAAATATTTTGGATAAACCTAACCAAAGACATCAAAGATCTCTACAATGAAAATATTAAGTCTTTAAAGAAAGAGATCGAGGAAGACATCAGATCATGGAAAGACCTCCCTTGATTATGGTTTGGAAGAATTAATATTGTGAAAATGACCATTCTACAAAAAGCAATGTATAGATTAATTGCAATCCCAATGAAATTCCCCATGACATACTTCACAGAAATAGAGCAAAGCATCCTTAAATTCACATGGAAGCACAAAAGACCCTGGTTAGCCAAAGCAATACTGAGCACAAAGAGCAATGCTGTGTGTGTGTGTGTGTGTGTGTGTGTGTGTGTGTGTATTACTATAACACTATAGCAGATCTCAAGTTATACTACAGAGCTATGGTCATAAAAAAAAGCATGGTACTGTCACAATAGACACATAGATCAATGGAACATAATTGAAGACGCAATCCTCAGGACACATAATTTCAGCAACCTAATTTTTGACAAAGGTGCCAAGAGCATACAATGGAGGAAAGACAGCAGCTACAAGAAATGATGCTGGCAAAACTGGATCTCAACCTGCAGAAAAATGAAACTAGATACTTATTGTTCATCTTGCACAAAGTCAGCTCCAAATGGAAGAAACACCTCAACATAAAACTGTAAACTTTGAAACTATTATAAGAAAACATTTGCAGTAACAAAAAGATATAGGTGTAGGAAAGGACTTTCTAAATTGGACACCAGATGCTCAGGAATTAAGGTCAACAATTAACAAGTGGGAACTCATTAAACCAAAAAGCTTCTGTACAACAAAAGAATCAATCGAGAAAGTGAAGTAAAAACCCACAGAGTGGGAAAAATTCACCAGTGACACATCTGACAGAGGTTTAACATCCAGAATATATTAGGAACTCAAAAATCAAAGAATCAAGGAAGCAAGTTACCCACTTAAAAGATGGGCTAAGATCTAAACAGAATGTTCTTGAAGGAGGAAATAAAGATGGCTAAGAAACAGCTTTAAACATGTTCAACATCCTTAGTAATTAGGGAAATGCAAATTAAAACCACCTTAAGATTTCATCTTACCCCAGTCAGACTGGCTAAGATCAACAGAACAAATGAAACCAAATGCTAGCAAGGATGTGAAACAAGGGGAACACTTATTCATTGCTGGTGGGATTGCAAACTTATGCAACCCCAAGAAAGCAGTTTTTGAGTCATATTTGCAGTGTTGTTTGTCCATGGCTGTCCTGTGGGGTGTGCTGTCCATCTGTCGGCTTCAGCAGCCCATGCCAGGCATCCATGAGCATCTTTATTGCGCTTTATGTTCAGTCAGCCACTGGATTGTGCATCTCTGTTCAGAAGCATCAGGGCACTGCTCACACGTCCTGGGCCTTTCTCATAGCTGCTATTACAGGTAAGTGGTGCTTGGCTTGCTGTAGAATATCTTTACTTTCACCAGGAGACAGGTTACTGAAATAGTATTGTAGCACCATTTGCATAAATACTTTGGGAGACAGTGTCAAGGCCACCCTGATGTAGTTCTTCAGAAATGCTGAACTGGTGGAAGACCCATTTGGGCATCTTCTTGGCAGTGGAGTAGCTCCACAGCAGATACAGCTGAGCAACCTGCTTATGTGTGACCCATTCATGTCCCTTGCAATCTGCATGAAGTATCTGGACAACAGCACTTTATGTTCAGTCATTTTCCTTGGAGCCCAAGGCAGGCTCTTCATAGGGCAGCTGTTCGGCTTGATGGTTTAAGTTGCGCTCCAATGACATCTGCCATCCTGAGGGCAGAGCAGTTGAGGAAGTTATCATGACACCACTTTTCCTCGTGGTGCTCCGTGCCACAGTTCAGAGCTCCGTCTTGTTGGGGCTTGTAAATGTTGATGAGGGTAAAGTGATCACCTTGAGTGTAAAAATGTCTTCCAACAAGTCATGGCAGTCTCCTCATGAGGCAGTCCCACGATGCACATGTAAAAAGCAACTGGAGCTGTTACCATGGCAGCGATGGTAAGCATTTCGTCTATACACTCAAACTCACGGGATGCTAGGATAGACTTGGAGAGCTGTGGATCCAGAGGAAACTCAGACATGATCCCAACTCTGAGAGGTTCCCGTCATTGTCTAGTGCTACCAGGTAGTCCAGGTCCTCCAAGGCCTGCATCAGACTTTCTGGTGCTGGCCTGTTCGTGAAGGTGCAGTGGCCTAAGCCCTCTTTACGAAGCACACGATGCTGGTCAGGTTGGCTTCCTGGATTTCTGCAGGTTTCGTTGACCTCATGTCTTTGGAGGCAAGTTCTTCAGTGTATAGACAGAAAAGTTTTCCTGAGAAAGAGGGCCTGAGGCACTCCTTGCAAATCTCAACTTGGCTTTGGATGATGGGCTGCAGGATGAGGGAATTGGCTCTGATCCGGGGGTTGTACACCTGTCTCCTTTCCACACCAACATCAATAACAAATCTGACTGTGTGGCTCCAGATCAGAGACTCCCCAGAGCCAGTGGTCAGCACCACTCTTCTCTGATACACTTGACATCTTTTCTCTGTTTTATCAACTGGACTGAACAGGGAACATTTCTCTTTGGGATACAAAGGAACAACCCCCTGTTCCCCAGAACTGGGTTTAAGGTAGAGCCTTTTTGAGAGACAATTTCATAGGTTTTTTTCAATAACTTGCTCACAGGTCAGAAAGGCTATGATGTCACCATTCTTACCAGAGCAGTGGATTTCAAGGTTAAGGCATAAAATAGACTCAGAAGAATCCTCATGAGTCCCGGTGAGGTACATGACCTCCATGGGATCCTTATTCTTCACTTCTATGAGAAACATGTTTCCATAGTAAGAACAGAGCTGGCTGAGGCGGAGAGGCAAGGAGTTAATTATGAGCTTCAGTTTCAGTCTTTCCAGTAGCACATCTTTAAGAAGTCCCAGCAGCACATCGGTGGCAACACTTCTTCGTGAATGTCACCTAAGATGATGACCCCATAGCTACTGAAAAAAGGAGTGGACATCATTTCTTCTTGCAACATCTCATCAGAACAGTATCTCAGAATGGTATCACTGGTGCAGCAGTTTTCAAAAGGTATCACATAGCCACCTTCATGACCAATGTTAACATTCATCTCCTCCATCACCTGCAGGGCCAGGTGGATTGAGTCTGCTTGTGGCCCTGTGAGCATATCACACACCCATGCTAGTAGTGGATGGAAAGGCAATATTCAGTGCACCACTGAGGAACCTGAGAGCTCTTGCCACACTTGGCATCTCCTGACATGACCACGATTTGATTTTGCAGCAGATTCTCTGTAAAGGAGTATTTCTCTTTCCATATTGGAAATTCTTCTCTTTCTTTGAAGTTTATAAGAATGTGAAGAATAGGGCAAGCCATCAAAACAGCTCAGTTCCAGATCTTCACAGGCCAGAACTCCTTTCTCATCCCCATCACTGTAATCCAGAGATTCAGGAAAATAGTCCTTTTCTGGGGAGGTTGGATGCTCCAGTTCCTCTTCATCCATTTCTTCCATGCAGCAGGGAGCCTAGGCAGCTGACATCCCAGTCAGGTTTCCCATCAGCAGTCTGGTGCACATGGGCTGTGAAGGAGACTCACACACTGAGCCTGGCTCCCAGATGCAATCCTGGGTTTCAGCAAGCTGACTCCTCAGACCTGTGTCCCATGTTGTTGGGACATGACTTTCAATAAACCAGAGTTCTGCAGCCATGGGGACCAGCCACTCAGGCAGTCCCTGCACCCAGCAGAGCTCAGGCAGGTCCCCCTGTATCTCAGGGACTCGAGGCCTTCCACAGGAGATATCTTCACAACTTAGAGAATGTCAAACTGACTGGGATCATAAGAAAACCAGAAATCATAGATGTTCCAACAAATGGACCAAAAACTGAGAGCCAAGTGTTAGTGTGTGTGATGAGAGTCCTTCTGGAATTCCCTAAGATACAAACATAAACCTCAAGAATTTTAATTTTAATCTGAATTTTAATAAAATATTCAGAAAATAAAATGGGCTAGAGAGATGGCTCAGTATCAAAGAGTGCTTGCTGCTCTTATAGAGGACTGAGTTAAGTTTCCAGAACCCATGTGTGGTGACTCTAAACTGCCAGAAACTCCAGCTCTATGGGATTTACCACCCTCATGCAAACTCCACATATCTACACAGACACACACACACACACACAAACAAACATATACACAAACAAATATAACAAGTATTTTTTATTTTTTTTTAGAAAAAGGTAGGTTGCTCGTTTCAGGGAATTTCCATTATGGAAAAGATCCAACAAACATAAATGACAAGAGCTGCTCACATGGCCTAAATGATTTCTAGAAACATTACCACAAATTTTTGTTATACCTTGGGATGTTTATAAATGTAACCAAACTCATGGAAATACAAAAAGCATCATCCTTTCTGGAGCACTGTGGAGAATGAGTCCAATGAGCTCCCTACAGACACTACTTCACACAGGTTGTCACTTGTTAAATAGGGAACTGAGCCCATCCCATTTGATTATACCCAAACAGAGCATTAGATTCCTGGAAGCAGTTGATTCCAGGACAAGGTTGCTGAAGTAGCAGATGTGATCCACCTGTCTTCACTCCCGTGCACAAGGAATAGAAATACGAACCACCATGCCCACATTCGGCATGGGTTCTGGGAATGCGCTAAAGTTGTCATGCCTCCAAGTGAGCATTTCACTCAGTTATTGTCTCAGACCTATTTTTACATTCTTTGAGAGCCCGCCATGATGTCTCCCCTGCTGACTGCACCAATTTACATTCTCACCAGCAGAGCATAAAAGTTCCCTTCTCACATACGTGTCAGCATTTGATGTTTGGTTTTCACAATAGCTATTATTACTACAATGAGATAGAATCTCAATGCACTTTTAATTTGCAGTTTTCTGATGGCTATCTATGCTGGACATTGTTTCAAATGTTTATTGGCCATCTGTACCATGCTTTTGACAATTATTCATTTCTAGGTGTTATTCATTTGGGTTTTTTTTTCAGGTATTGAGTGTTCTGAGTTCTTTCTTGTAGATATTGATGTTTATACAGATGCATAGCTGGCTATGAATATTATTCAGAAGAAAACCTCAAGTCAATTTTTTTCATTTCCTGTACAAAAGCTTTCAATTTCATAAAATCTCATTTCTCAACCTTTAGCATATGTCATTTACATTTGATATTTCTTTGTGTCTTGTGTTGACCACCTATTAGCAAGAATGTGGTACTAAACTCACCATTGTTATTATACTGCAGTCAATTTATGTCTCTTTATCCTTTAGTGTACAGGAAATTGGGGGTGCTGATGGTTGATACACGTGTAGAATTCTGTCATCTGTAGAGACTGTTTCCTTAATATGAACATATTATCTTCATTTCTTCTGATGAATTCAGATTGAAGTCTATTTTATTAGACATCCTGTATCCACACCTGCTTGCTTTCTAATACTAAGAGCTCAGCATACCATTTAAGTCCTTTCACTTTAAACATGATTCTTTAGCCAGGTTGGTGTGTTTTTTAAGCAAAACAAGGTACATATATTTTGACTGGAAAATTGAAAGCATCATGATATGGAGTTAATATTAAAACATGTAGATGAACTCTTGACATTTCTTTCTTACTATTTGATTATGTCTTAACATTCATTTACTTCTTTGCCTGGCAAGTGTGGCTTACTTAGCTTTCCTGTGTCCTCATGGATGTATTTATTCATCTTTCTTTTCAATGTGTAGAACTCCTTGAGGTATGTTGTGTGGTCCTGGATTAGTGGCCATGGAAGGTGGTTGTTCTCCTTTAGTCCTGAAGGATAGAATTACTGGATAGAGTTATCTGGCTGATTTCAGAACTTGAAATAAATTGCTCCTTACCCTTCTGGCGATTATACTGTGTGTTGCAAAATCTGCTCTTATTCTGATAGGTTTCTCATCATAAGTAAGTTGGCGCTTCTTTCTCTTTTCAACATTCATTGTTTGGTAAAATTAGTTTTTAACCATAAAAGGAATTGGGGAGGTAATTTTAGGTTCCTATCTATTTGTCATTCATAATGCCACTTGATCTTGATGGGAGCAAAAAAGTTGGCAAGGACATTAAGGAAGAAAACCATGCATATCATGAAAACTACTCAACAAGCTCTGGGTCTTGGGGCCTGGAGAGATGGATCAGCAATTAAGAGCATTGGTTGGTCTTGCAGAGGACCCAAGCTCATTTCCCACGACCCACATGGTGGCTCACAACCATCTATACCTCCAGTTCCAAAGGATCTATTGCCTTCTTTTGACCTCCCCTGGCAATATACACATAGGTCCATGAATATGCAGCAATGCTGTCCATACATGTAAAATGAAAAATAAAGTAAAATAAAATTAAAAAATGATATGAGGCTGAGGGTGATGGCACGAGTGTTGAATGCCAATGCTTGGGGGGCAGAGGCAGGAGGATCTCGATGAGACTGAGGCCATCCTGGTCTTCATAGTGCGTTCCAATTCAGGTGGGCCTATAGGGAGACTGTCTCAAAAAAAATTGAAAAAAGGGATCTGGGTCTAATTTTTTTTCTTCCCTATATTTTAGTATAGCATTACATTTTATATATATCTTGGAGTGTTGCACATAAAGTTAAAGTAATCTAGGACACTGTATGACTCAAATAAAGAAAGGCATCAAATGAGAAATGCAGACATTTATAATTTTCCATGTATTTAAATTTAGTGTTTTGTGTGCACATACCAAGGTCCACTTGTGGAGGTCCAAGGAGAACTTATAGAAGTCGATGCTCTTTCACCACGTGGATTCTGGAGATGCAGCTCAAGTTGTCTAGGTTGGATTCAAAGGTATCCATTAGTTGAGTCATCTTAATATTCTAAGTCAGGTATTTGAAACATTTAACCTTCACATTCTTTAACAATATTCAGTAAATGTTACCCCATGTCCACCACTATTTGTACTCCACAGATGATTTCACTTCAGATTCCCCTGGAACTGGACTTAAGGATGGTTTGTAGCTGCCCTGTGGGTGTTGGGAGTTGAACCCAGATCTTCTGCAAGAGCAGTCAGTGCTCTTAATCACTGAGCCGTCTCTCCAGCCCAACATTATCTTTTTATTTGTAGTGAATTCAGCTTGCTCTAAAAGTCCTAATCTGTTCCCTACACTTCAAGTAAGGTCTCTTGCCTTTAGCACTTGGGCGAGTTTGATGACTCTATCATCAGTGCTACTGCACTTGCAGTCAGAACTTTTTGTGAAATTTTGATAAAGAATCAAACAGATGATGAGTGTAATTTTATAGTAGTTTATGATATAGTTGAAGATGAATGTCACTCATTTTCTTTGTAGTCCATGTGGATGTATTCTTAGAAGTTAGAACACGTGTGGGGAGAAGTACAAATTTAAGAGTTTAGCTCCTGAAGTTTGACATTCCTGGAAGTAGTTAGAAACACCTGACAGAGGCCATTACATCCAATCCAAAACGTGAAACATTTTCTGTAAATTGTACTAAGAACACATCACTAAGTCAGGAATGCTTATTTCTGTAGAGACATAGAATTTTGACCCAGATCATTTTCCAAAAAATAGAGCACTTCATCAAGGTTTGTTGCAATGTGCTCTTAATTTAATCTTTAAATTTTTTTATTTTATGTGTATCAGTGTTTTCCTGCATGTATGTAAATGTACCATATGTGTGCCATGTCTACAGAGGCCAGGAGAGGGCATCAACAACCCTGTACTGGAGTTAAGGACATTTTTAAGTCACCAGTGGGTTCTGAGAAGTGGCTAGCATCCTCTGCAAGACCAGGATTACTCTTAACTTCTTAGCCATTTTGTCAGCCCCTGTACTCTTAATGCAAATTTATTTTATATGGTTGAACATCTTTCTCCATGGGTATATGTGCCCCATGTGACGGCCTGGTGCCAGCAAGCCTAAAGACACCATTAGAGCCCTTGGGAATGGTGTTACAGGAGGTTGTGAGCAGTCATTTAGGTGTGGGGAACTGAAACTGGGTTCTCTGGAAGAGCAGTAAATGCTCTGAACTGCTGAATCATCTCTCCAATGCCCTTGTGGAATCTACATTACATTGTGAATCTAGCTCTCAGGCTGTCTTGCCCAGTCTCTCCAGTGAGCTGATTTTACATCTATATGCAGCCTCAGGCCTCTCTAAAGCAGAATCTTTTACCAGAGGCTGCAGAGAGGGGTAGGACACAGAGCCAAGAATGTCCTCTACCCCCTCACAGGACACCCATCCCTATTCCCGGTCTGGGTCAATGACAAAGCTGCACATCTGGCTGGGCCTCTGCCTGAAGTCTAAAGCAAAGGATATTATTAAAGTCACAGGTTAAGGATCCCTCACTCCACAGCTCCTCATTTAGAAGCCTTCAGTGGCATTCAGTATAAACACATCCCAAGAATGCTTTAAAACAGAGGGAGGCTTTTTATTAAACGACTTAATTGAGGGCCACTTCTCCCAGTGGAAAGCTTTTAAACCCAGGAATAAAGGGGGCCTGGCGGGTGTTTCCCAGACACTTGTTTTGAAAACCTGCCATGCTGTCACAGGGAAACGAAGCACAACAGGGGGAGGGGACCCCTGTGTGTGTTCCTGCAGCTAGCTCTGCAGCAGAAATAAAGCACCCAAGGAAACCTGTTCCCCAGCAGCACCAAGAGCCTGGCAGGAGAGTTTCATCCCAGTGTAGGAGGGTCACTGGAAGCACTGGCTGGAAAAAGTGGAAAAATTAAGGACTGACTCCCTGAAGGATAAAAATAGATGATGAAAAATGGGCATTTCAACAATATTTAAATATTTTATGTGTATCAGTGTTTTCCTGCATGTATGTAAATGTACCATATGTGTGCCATGTCTACAGAGGCCAGGAGAGGGCATCAACAACCCTGTACAGGAGTTAAGGACATTTTTAAGTCACCAGTGGGTTCTGAGAAGTGGCTAGCATCCTCTGCAAGACCAGGATTACTCTTAACTTCTTAGCCATTTTGTCAGCCCCTGTACTCTTAATGCAAATTTATTTTATATGGTTGAACATCTTTCTCCATGGGTATATGTGCCCCATGTGAGGGCCTGGTGCCAGGAAGCCTAAAGACACCATTAGAGCCCTTGGGAATGGTGTTACAGCAGGTTGTGAGCAGTCATTTAGGTGTGGGGAACTGAAACTGGGTTCTCTGGAAGAGCAGTAAATGCTCTGAACTGCTGAATCATCTCTCCAATGCCCTTGTGGAATCTACATTACATTGTGAATCATACTGTGCTGAAAGGCTGGCTTTGGAAGTGGGGATTCTCTCCACCTTCCAGAATTTCAGACCATGCAAATTAGCCTCACAAAGCCCTCTAAGGTCCACTGTTTGAGGATGCCCCACATCTCAAATCTATGACAAGAAGGGATGAAAACAACCCAAGACTTGAAACATTGTGTTCCTGAAAATAGCAAGAATGCAAACCATATCCAACAGAATTTACTATTATTGCTATAGTCCATGACAGAAAAGGGCATGAAGTGGGAAAGAGAAGCAGGATGTGTAGCCATGGGAAGCTCATGCATGGAGAGAAAGCTCATTAAGGCTTCTGACGTGATGATGCTTCCTTTCTGCTGTAATTTGTTCTTTCCCTTGGAAGCCTCACATGAGGGGAAATGCTCCTCTGCCCAGGACTCTTCATCGGGAATGCCTGAAGACTTGCCTCACTGAGGCTACCCCAGTAGATTTCTGATGGAATTTGGACCACCCATTTTGATAATGCTATCCATGCATCTATCTACATACCTACTGATAAAATACCTACCTATTGATTTCTGACATTGATTCTTTTACTTTGGTTTGTGATATAGATAACAAACACACATTCAAAATTAAAAGTATATCTGTCATAGATAATTTTTTGGACTACACAGAACACTTCATAAAGACAAAAACATTCAAGCCAGCTGTGGTGGCACATGACTTTATTCCTTGCACTTGGGAGGCAGAGGCAGGTGGATCTCTGATTTCAAAGCCAGCCTGGACTATATAGTGAATTCCAGGTCAGCCATGGCTACAGGGAGACCTGTCTCAAAAAGATCTAAGGAAAAAAAAGAAAACAAAGTTCAACAAATATCTCAAATATTAATAGTAGTTATAAATCATGATAATTTTAAGACTTCAATACGTATACTTCTAAAAACACACATATGATGATTGAGGAATATCAAATCGTCACTTTGGCCAGGTGTGGTGGCACAAGCCTTTAATCTCAGCACTTGGGAGGCAGAGGCAAGCAGATCTCTGTGAGTTCAAGGCCAGCCTGGTCTACATAGTGAG
>NW_008339247.1:17101-18108 GCF_000622305.1 Nannospalax galili
ATAAAGGCAGTCCTAAGATGGAAGTTTATAGCATTAGGTGTCTACATCAAATAGCTTGAGAAGTTGCATACTAACAACTTAATCATGCACTTGAAAACCTTAGAAAAACAAGAACAACTGCCCAAAAAACCTAGATGAGAAGAGATGTTCATGATATGCCTAGATGTAGCTAATAAAAGGGAGAATTTTTGTTTGTTTAGAGTTAGTTTGGTTAAGACTAATACCATTCCCTTATATTACTCCAGAGTCAGCTTACCCACATGGTGAATGTCACTGCTTTTGGAAAATGTATCTTCTGTACGTTTCACAGTGAAGAAGAGACCCAAAATGAAAATCTCTGACATCACAAAATTACCTGACTCACACCTTAGCAAACATCTCACACCAACTACATGTACATTAAGAACATTCATAGATAATTCCATAGTAACCAAACAGGAGAAACTTTAGCATGCATTATTTAGTCACATTTGACTAATAAACTATTTGTTACTGAATGTCAAAATAACTAACTGTCACGCCATCTCCAATGGAGCCCACGTGAGATCCTCCGCGGGTGAGGCTGAAACTTCAAGGAAGGTATATCTGCTCAGCAAGCAGAAATAATTGTGGTCATAACTGCAGCTGAGACCTCTAGACAACCTTTTAACCTCTACACTGACTCTAAGTATGTGGTTAACCTTTTTCCAGGCCTAGAGACTGCTCTGTTGTCTGGAAGTTCAAAAATTCTATTTTTATTGCAGAAATTACAAAGTGTGATTATTAACATGCAAAATAAATGTTTCATTGGTCATATAAGAGGACATACTAATTTGCCAGGTATGCTATCTTTAAGTAACAAAATAGCAGACTTATTAACCAAAGAACAATTTATGGGAAATATTCTAAAAGTAGCTCAAAAAAATCATCAGTTTCATCATCAAAATGCTTCACCTTTAAAAAGAATGTTTCATATCACCAGAGAGCAAGCTAGACAAATAGTAAAAAAGTGTAATCATTGTCCTATA
>NW_008339247.1:18403-19400 GCF_000622305.1 Nannospalax galili
ACTCTAAGTCATTTAAATACTAATGATGAAAATCTGACACCAATGTTGAAACATTGGGGTGCTATACAAATACGAGAACAGCCCCAAGTGCTATGGAAAGACTTATTAACTGGATCCTGGAAAGGACCCAACATTCTAATAACCTCGGGAAGAGGATATGCATTTGTGTTTCCACAGGAAACTGAAGCTCCCATCTGGATTCCTGACAGGTTCATCAGGCCCCACAATGAAGTCTTGAAAAAGAACAAGAAAGACGCTGAGAGACATGACCAGAAAGATGGGGAAACTCAGATTTTTTCACCTGCAGACCAAGGCAACACAGGAGGCCATCCATTACCCACTACACTCTCCTGATTATATTTTAGATTATTCCATTGCTAATCCAAATTATGATTATACCTCTTATTTAACAAATAATGTGCAAAAGTTTAATGGTTATATTTCTTATATCCCTAATATATTAAAAGAACCAATTAGGAAATGGTACACTCCTGGATGGATGGCACCTATTTATGTTAGCCACTCTCCTACAGACAATAAGACTAGTATTTATTTTAGTCTTTTCTGCCTTTTCACGGCTGCCGACATGTTGCTCTTAAAGAAGCCTAAAGAAACTAAAACTACATTTATTGGAGTAAGAGCATATATAAATTATCATTATGGAATTTTAGCTGCTAAACCAGAAAATTTTACCATTTATAATCAGGGGAAATCTTATCATGTAAAATGTACAAACTGTGTGTTAACTAATTGTTTAACTCCCACTCTGGACAAAGAGTACTCAGTAATAGTTTATTAAAAAGACCGAATTTTGTTATGTTGCTGGTTGATTTGGGAGAACATCCGTGGTTTGACAGCTCAGCATTACAAACATTAAAAAGTTTAAATCAGCTTATGAGACCTAAATGCTTTGTAGCAGCATTGATCTTAGGTATTAGTGCACTTATTGCTATACTTACCTCCTTAACAGTATCTACCATAGCATTAGTTAAAGAAG
>NW_008339247.1:19460-25155 GCF_000622305.1 Nannospalax galili
CTAAACAAAATCCTAGGCCCAACCTGAACCCTAATCTTAATGCAAATCCTACAACTAAACCTAACCCTAAACCTAGCCTTAACCCTAAACGTAGACCTAAACCTAAGCCTAACCCTACATGTGGTCCTAGACCTAACACTATGCCTGAACCTAAGCCTGATACTAACCCTAAGTATAAGGCTAGATGCCACACTCAACCTCATGCTACTACCTACTGTAACCCTAAACGTAGTCCAAGGTCTAAAACTAACCCTAAGCCTCACTTTGACCTAACCATCGACTTAACCCTAGCCCTAATATTAACTTCTGAACAAATGCTAAACTTCATACTAGCTCTAGCTATAAACCTAATCTTTACCCTAGTGCTAACCCTAATACTAAGCCTAACCCTATGACTACAAATAAACCTATACTTAACCCTAGCCATAAGCATAATCCTATTGTAATCCTAAACCTACCTCTAAACCTAATCCTAACATTTAGCATAATTCTAACACTTAACCTCACGCCAACCCTAAACAAAGTCTAAACCCTAACCCTAAGCCAGGCTTTAACCCTAACGCTCATAGAAAACTAAGCCCAACCCTAAACATAATCTAATCCTAAACATAATCCCTGCCCTAACCCTAACCTACACTAAATCCTAGCCCTAGTTCTATCATTAACCCTACCCTGAAACAAACCCTACAATTAACCCTAATTCTAACCCTAATATTAACCTTTGACTTATCGCTAACTCTAACAATAGCCTTAGCAATAAACCTAACCTACCCCTACCTCTAGCCTTATCCCTAACCCTAACCCTAACACTAAACCTAAACCTAGTGCTAAACCAAACAATAATCAGTCATGGAATATCATGGACAGAATAGAACAAGCAGAGCTAATGTTAGGAAGTCCTAAAGATGATGTATTTCCTAAAGGACAGGCAATTCAGGGAAAAGACTCTAATTCTGGTATTAGGAGAAAAAGAAAGTTACCACCAACTGTTATGACTAATTTTGGTCCAGCTTATGTTTTGGTAGGAGGTAGATCATGGCATCCACTGAGAGGGAAAGAAAGTATGTATAAAATTCCAGAACCTATGGATGAACCACTGCCTTTTACAGGAGCATATGATAAGGAAGGGGATAGATGGGAGGAAAATGGATTTTTTGGTATTCATTACAATTCATGGACAGACTTGCCAGATTTGGGCCACCTTGGTGCCTGCTTAGTAAGGAACAAAAGGAGAGCATACATAAAATCCCATGTCAAAACTTTTTTTATATCCTTCAGAAGGAAGAATTTCCGTAACATTTTAGAATCATTTTACTGGAATCAGTCCTTTGTCTAAGATTATGTAATGGCAGTCAGTGGCTTATGTTTACATCCTGCATTTTTATCGACCAGCAGCAGTGTAGGGTCCTTCCCCACAAGCAGTGTGATGGGGGCTGAGGAGAGGTAAGCGTGCTGCTGTCCCAACCCTCTGTTCCCAAGGCACCACCAGGGAGGCAGGGAGTCTTGTCCAGCAGGATCTCATTTATTAAGCAGCAGGCAGTGAGTATTGGGTGTTTTGACCCCTGTCCTCCCCCAAGACATGATTGGTCATAGTTATAAGTCCCAATTAGCATTTTAGGTTTTTGTGCCCCCGTTCAGTTAAGTTTCTATTCCCTATCTCCCTAGGCCCACATAGCGGGGCCAGGGGCGGGAATCTCCTCCCCCAGCGGGGTGCAGTTTCTCTTCCTTGTAGCAGGTCCAGGTGTTGAGATGAGATACAAGAGTTGGTCGGGGCCCACCAACGATCTTTTGAAGCTGGTCCAGCTGCTTCTTTTCGCCTTTTTGCCCTCTGCCTTCTGCCCCAGGCCCCTACACAGCAGGTAGGCTTTTGACATTATTTTCAAGGACACAAGTCGTGGGAGTGATCAACATGATCACATTCAAAGTCTTAGTTTTATTTTATTTGTTTGGTCCATTTCTTCTCTGATTTTCTGTAAAATAGCCTTTCATTTAATCCTCAGAAACAGGATTCAGGGCCATGACTGTAGCCTCAGTAAATACCTGTAAGGTGTTGAAGCTAGGACTCATTCTGGCTGTTCAGTTACAAAGTCTAGTTGGGCCCTTTAAGGACTATCTCTCAGCACCAGATCTTATCTTTTCATTACATATAAGGAAAATGATTTTCATTATATCTGGAATTTGGGGGACTAAAGCTGAAAATAACAGCTCTTAGGCTTCAGTTTTCCCAGTGGTGGAACAATGGATTCCCAATAAATCCATTTAGAAACATGGCTAATTATTAAGACAGAAAACAAAGCCTCAATATTGAAAGAAAATCAATCACTTCACCTATGATGTCCAAAGTTACTGAGATGTATTGGTGGTTGGCTGTTACAGTTTAAATGGGGATCCCACCACCAAATCTTTTCCAGCATTATCCTTCAAGCTCAGCCATCACTCGAGTGGAAGGCCCATCCTCACATGAGGGAATCTGACAATATCCCTCATCAGTGACTTCACTTATTTTCTGGATTTAGGGGAATGGGTATGTGTGTGGGGGCTATCTTCCTTTAGAAATGGAATTAACAGTATTCTTATCAATTGTTTTTAGAGTCACCTATGGTAATCACTCCCCTCTTGAATCTTCTCTTCATTTTTGGTTTTCTGTGACCTCACAGATATTGATCAGTCAAGGAAAACAATTCTAAAGGCTCAATAAATTAACAGGGCTTGAATTTGTATTTATATTTGCTGTCCGTTGTAGACTGTCTTAATTTGCCAAAAAATCCAAGACACAAAATTTAAAACTGATGCCTACAGCAGGAAAATTAGCGAAATAAATACCTAGTAACAGTCTACATTTCTAGAATATAATCATTTACATACCTTAATCTTCCCTTTTAGATCTTATAAACCTCTTTGTAACTTCCACAACCAGTAGTAACAGTGAAGCATTCTGGATTTTTCATGTTTCCATTCTGGAATAATTCATATATTGGGACAATACTACCATACAAATTTAATTTTATCTAAAAAGTAGTAATCTTTTGTCTGCAATCACGAAGTTCCAAAAGATCCAAAACCCTCTGCAGGAACTGTGGAAGAAGAATACCCTTACACACATACAGGCAAAAGACCAATACACACAAAATAATAAATATTATAAAATTTGTATGTGATCAGAAGCAAAACAGGTTAACTATCCTGAAGACATTTTTTCCACAACAAAATACAATAATTTCTTTAAATTTTAAGCCCTTTAAAAGAGACACTTAGAAATTGTTTTTGTTAAAAGACCTTGATTTCTCTGTTGCAATTTATGTGATGTGCCAAAACAAATGCACAGAACTGTGTATCCTACAGCAGAACTCGGCTAGTGGAAGATCACCATCCTGCAATTCTGTTTCTCTACAACCCACCCTATTACCAGAAACTATGCAACAAAACATGCTGGAGAGGAATAGAAGCAACAGAAGATGTATGTGCCAAGAAAGGGGTTCATTAGATGAGCTCACTGTGCTGTTGATAGTCCAGCAATGTCTATGTGCAGGATAGAGAGGACAACCCAGAAACCGCTCAGTCCACAGAGCTGGACATCTCAGCACTATCATTCTGGCAGAGATCTGAAAAATTCCTAGAGCTGTAGCTATTTAGTCCATGTTGGAAGGCTAATGGACCTGCAATCTGTCACTGGAGGATTGCAGCAGCAACAGCAGCAGTCACAGTAGTAGACACACTCAGCAGAAAGAAGAAAATACATGAAGTCAGGAAACACTGATTTTTCTTCAGACATCTTTATTTAGTTGCCAAACACATGTTGCCTGTTCACAGTCAAAGCCTGGCTCTATATGTTTTGTCAGGTCACCTATGTAAGACAATTTTTCCCTTAACTACTGGCAAACACACCATATGTAATCTATGCCAATCAGTGATAGGTGCAAATATACCTTCCTAAGTGTGGACACTGGCACAGGCCTCTTACACCATTTCTAGGCAAGTGAGGAAGAGATAATGTCACTAACAAGACTTTAGCCCAAGGCAGTGTTACATAATTGACCATGACAAAGGCTCTTCATTTCACAAGCACTAATGCACAGACCTCAACTAAAGGGAATCATCTGCAATCAGTTCTACCCCAGAAACCTATTGGGAGTAGGTTGCTTTAACAGGTTATTCGTATCCAGGTGTGTTGGCTCAGGCATTTAACACCATCACTTGGATGGCAGAGGCAGGTGAATATCTTCCCCACAAACCATGAAGGCTATTGACACTGCTGTTGAATACATACTGAAACTAGATGGTAAGTCATTATTGCTAAAGACATCACATGCTCAGGTTGCAGACCACGGAGAAATCATGCTGGAATAAGGTGGACACTACCTCCATTTTAGCTGGCTTGCATGGTGCTAGGTGCAATGCAGATTGCTGAGGGACAATTCTCACCAAGAGTCCTGCTCAGCCATAAACCCTGTGTGACCAGTGCCAACAGGACAGGTAGAATATGCCTCCTGGTGGTACAGTGGCACAACTAATGTTTGGGTCCAACAAACAGCTTTCAGGTTGGATTTACAGCCCACTCCACAGTAGGAAATTTGTGTCTGATATTATAAGACAAAAATAAAACTCGTGGCTGGAGAGGTCATAGACTCCAGTTGGAAAGCAATTGCTACTGTTCTGTTAGGTGGATGGGATGTGCTTCTCAAATTCCCTTATCAACATTTCAGTTCAAGTCTAACAGGTCACTGTGATTGTTAGTGGCAATCCATCATGTAAGGAAACTTCCTTTCACAATGGATTGTATACCACAAAGACTCAGAATCAATGATGAAGATCCTGACAAAAAGTGAGTATTGCTCTGGCACAGTGGCCTAATGTTAGCCACAGAGAACATTTGTATCCATGCCCTCTGCCTAGAAGGATATAAAAGCATTAGAAAACATGTGTTAGAGTCGGAGAAAGGGGTGGAGTGTTGTCGAGGAAATTTTCTCTGACTTGATGCAGTCCCTCACAAAGGGAGGCATGAGACTCAGGAAGTAAACACAAGTTCTGGAATGTTCAAATTTACAAAATTCCCAAGGCTACTCCACAAAGTTATAGAATCAGTAAATTGTGAAAAGAAATTCCCCAACTAACCAAGCTGCCTGCCAGTTGGGCAGAGATCTCAGATTGCAGCTTCCTTGAGTCATAATTTAGACTGAATGGGATTTCTGGTGATACAGCTCTCTGTGCTTGTCCATGTTTCTGGAAATAACCCTGGTAAAATCCTGGTTCACATAATCAGACTTTGGTAGAATTGCTTGTTTGTGTCATTAGTTGCATATCTCAGGTGAGTTAACATTTGCTCAGGTCTCCCCAGGAAAAATGTCATGCAGCACTCTTGCTGTTGGGAACAGCTTGATCCTTTTCCTTGTTGTTTATAGTCTTAGAGGCTTGAGAGCAGTTTTCCTAACTGAAATGAACTCATATAAAACATTAACAACACTTGCATTTTACATTTCGAGGACTTTTCTCCTAAGATTATTTTACATTGAAAGAACACTGTGCTGTGAAATTACTCTGCCATGTAACTTTGGAACTATAGGCATTGTTCACATTCCAAGAGTCTTTGCCACAATTAATTTCTTCTTGTGATTATGAGGAAATATGAAATGTAAAGGTTTCCACATTCTTTGCACTGACTGTACCTTTCCTCTGTATGAATCTTTCAAGTAATTTA
>NW_008339247.1:25268-27029 GCF_000622305.1 Nannospalax galili
GAAAAAAAGCATACTGTTATTTCTAAAGGCTTTACCACATTGTTTACATTCATATGGTTTTTCTCCAGTATGCGTTTTTGCATGACTTTTAAGATTACTGTTACGTCTAAAGGTTTTACCACATTGTTTACATTCATATGGTTTTTCTCCAGTATGAATTTTTTCATGCCTATGAAGAAGACTTTTACTTACAAATGCCTTACTGCATTGTTTACATTCATATGGTTTTTCTCCAGTATGAATTTTTTCATGTAAATGAAGATAACTCTTATATCTAAAGGCTTTTTCACATTGTTTACATTCATATGGTTTTTCTCCAGTATGAATGTTTTCATGTAACTTAAGACATTTGTGCCATCTAAAGGCTTTGCCACACTGATTACATCCATATGGTTTCTCTCTTGTGTGAATTTTTTCACGTACTCAAAGAAAACTGTACAGAATAAAGGCTTTGCCACACTGTTTACATTCATATGGTTTTTCTTCAGTATGAATTTTTTCATGTACTTGAAGGTGACTGTACCATCTAAAGATTTTACCACATTGTTTACATGTATAGGGTCTTCCTCCAGAATGAATTTCTTCGTGTAATGTAAGATATCTGTGAGATCTAAAGGCCTTACCACATTGTTTACATTCATATGGTTTTTCTCCAGTATGCGTTTTTTCATGACTATGAAGATGACTTTTATGTCCAAAGGCTTTATTGCATTCTTTACATTCGTATGGTTTTTCTCCAGTATGAATTTTATCCTGTAAATAAGGATAACTCTTATATCTAAAGGCTCTACCACACTGTTTACATTCATATGGTTTTTCTTCAGTATGAATTTTTTCATGTACTTGAAGGTGACTGTACCATCTAAAGATTTTACCACATTGTTTACATGCATAGGGTCTTCCTCCAGAATGAATTTCTTCATATAATGTAAGATATCTGTGAGATCTAAAGACCTTACCACATTGTTTACATTCATACAGTTTTTCTCCAATATGGGTTTTTTTTTTTATGCTTATGAAGATGATATTTATGTCGAAAGGCTTTACCGCATTCTTTACATTCATATGTTTTTTTCTCCAGTATGAATTTTTTCATGTAACTTAAGACACTTGTGCCATCTACAGGCATTACCACATTGTTTACATTCATATGATTTTTCTCCAGTATGAATTTTTTCATGTAAATGAAGATCTCTCTTATGTTTAAATCCTTTACCACACTGTTTGCATACATAAGGTTTCTCTCCAGTATGAATTTTTTCATACTTTTGAAGACAATTGTTATATCTAAAGGCTTTACTACATCGTGTATATTCATGTGGTTTTTCTACATTATGAATTGTTTCATGTCCTTGAAGAGAAGTGGAAGAATTCATATGTTTCCCACATATATTACACTGACAATGCTTTCTTATAGTCTGAGTTCCTCCAGATGTCTGAAGTGAACTGCCATCAGCAGAGGCCTTTCTATATTCTTTGTATCTATAGAGTGGTTTTTCACAGTGTGTTTCCTGATCTATTACCAACAAACTTTGGACATCAAAATGATTTAAAAATGTCTTATATTCCAAAGGTCCATTCACAGTGTGAGTTCTCATATGTCTTTGTCAGCTTGTGGGAGACTTAGAGTTCTGGGGCTTGTTTCCATACTCCTCATGCTCATATGGTTTGTACTCAGAGTAAGAGCTATGGTGGTTATGGAAGAGTGAATGACACATGGAAACCTTCCCACACACATTGCTTTCACATGAGGTTAGGTCG
>NW_008339247.1:27196-31564 GCF_000622305.1 Nannospalax galili
TAACAATGTGTAGGTCATATATTGTCCCCAAAATCAGGTAAAGTATGTGCCTTCAGCCATATATGAGTGGTTGGAAAGTAAACAGAATGATAATTCTATAATATCATTCTCACAGGGCTCTTTAAAAAAGAGTGGCATTTGTTAATGTGAGTGCCTAGTACCATTTGCATGTGAAAAGCCCTGTAAACACTGAATAGGATTTCTAAATTGAAGTACATGTTTCATTTCCTAATTATAAAAAAACATCAAAATTGTGCTCATTATTTATTTATTCACAAATGCTATCATGAAATTACTTTTAATTGGTGAGAGAGGACTCAACTCTTAACCACTGTTGTTACTTTTCAGCAGACCATAGCTTGGTTGGCAGCATCACAACCTCTGGTAATTCCAAATCCATGAGTCCAATGACTTCTTCTGACCTCCTTTTGCACATGCATACAGGTTTTCAAAGAGAGACAGAGACACATAGAGATAGAGAGGAACACACATTAACACACACACACACTCACACACACATACAAATAATACATTCAATATGAATGTTTTAAAAATTCCTTCAAAGAAACTTTCCTTCTACAGTTTTCAAATTACCTTAAATTTATTCCAGAACATTTACAATGGAGAATATTCTCATCTTCACAATTGTTTCCTAAAATGTAGTTGAAGAAAATTTTGATGAATTAGAAATTACTGAAAACTTAGTTTGTAGCTTCAGCATACATGAAACATGCCTGATTTATATACCATATTCTGCCCTTTCAGTACTTCAAATTACAGAGGAGCATCAATTCCAAGAAATGCTTCTTCCTTAAGATAATAATGGAAGGGAAGATGACATTTTTACCTGCAAAAGTGAAGTTCCTCCACGTTTCCAGCATCACATCTCTGTAGAGATTCTTCTGAGAAGGATCCAGCAAAGCCCACTCTTCCTGGGTGAAGTTCACGGAAACATCCTCAAATGTCAAAGAATCCTAAACATTCCATAGACTCCATTGATAATATGATCTCACAATTCTGTACTATCCACACATTTTGTTCTGTGACAGAGAAGTCCTCCCACAAGATGTGGGTGGTTCTGAAAGGATAGATCACAGTAGGGATGCTCCTCTCACTACCAGGCATAGAGCATAAAATGTGCTGCTGCCCTTCCCCAGTTTTCTTTCTACAGGGCAGGTCTACTTCCCATCTTAAGAAACTCCAATGACTTGATGTCCAGAGCAGAGGCCAAGTAGCACCCAGGAGCCTGCTTGTCTTTCGAAATTCCTACTATGTTTGAGTTTTGACAGCATAAGAAAATTTAACATTGGGTACAGACTGCATGAACATAAATGATAAATCACCTAGCATAAAAGATTTATACAAACTCTATGGTACATTATGAATAGTTCTCATTATGAAAGTCTATTAATCTATTCAAAATTCACAGAGAAAATTAGAGGATCAGCCCTGTGACCGCAAAAATAACAGGTGTTGGGAAACCCTGCTGTTAGGGTTGTAGTTCTCCATGTCCGGATAGCCCTAAGGGGCTTGGCGCCAAATGGAAGGACTCCCCTTTTCAGCAGGGGGCCTCCTGCTCTCTTCCTGGAAAGCACCACCAAGCACGGATGCCTGACCTTATTTGGAACATGACCTTTGGCATAGTTACCTGGAGTAAAAACTACCCACAGGTTTTTTCTATATGATAATCAGGCATTGCCTGATAGTCAGATGATAGGAGCCCACTGCCACATGTAAATAAAGCATACTATGAGCACCTATCAGCTGAGGCTTTGATTACTGCCTCCACACTATAATTTCGCTGGTTCTCCCACTGAATAAACGGAGCTGTTTCACTGAGTCTGGAGCTGCTTTCACTGAATCACTGCATCTAGAGCTGTTTCTGTTTCACTGTGTCGTGGAACCTGCCTCCCCAGAATGGCTTTCTTCCGTCAGTGCTCACTGGCCATCCTGTCTCTGTTCGTCACTTCTGCTACCCCTGCCCTCATGGACCGGTGGCCAATGAACCACGAAGAGAGGGAGAGACCCCTGCAAACAGGCATTAGTGTAATGAGCTTCCCTGTTGGGCACAAATTCACTCATGCTGTCCAACCTTGTTAAATGGGGAAATGAGCCCATTCTATGTGCTTACAGTAGAAATAATATGTATGCTAAAAGTAATTTACTCAAGAACAATTTAATAAATTATTTCATTTATTTTTATTTTATGTGTATGAGTGTATTGCCTGCATGTATGTAGGTCGACCTGTGATGTGCAATGCCCTCAGATGTCAGAGGGGGGCATTGCATTCACTGTAACTGGAGTTACGGACAACTGTTTGCTGCCATGTGGATGCTGGGAATACAACCTGGATCCTCTGCAAGAGCAGCCAGTGCTCTGAATCACTGAGCCAGCTCTCCAGTCCCTAAAGCACAATGTTAATCAAATAACAAATATGATACACAATTAATGCTTAAAGAACATAAAACAATACTTTTAAAAATATTTTGGGTAATGTCAAATGTGATAAAATTAAGTATAAATATGGCATATACTTCAGAATGAACTCAGTGTTAACAATCACACTGACATGTGTGTATAGTCACAGCTGCTCTAGAGAATGAGACAGAAGGTAAAACATGAGTACAGGAGCCAAGTCAGTTTATACTATGAAGCAAAATGCCCACCCCAGGAAGGAAAGAAGAAGGGAAAAAGGACTGGAATGGGGAAGGGCAGGAAGCAGGTCACCAAAATACAAGTCTTCACTTTACACTACTAGAGAACAATTCATGAATTGGCAAAGCAATTTTGTAGTGAATGAGAAACTGACCAGGGTCAGCACGTGTTTAGCAGCTGTCAAAATCAAAGAACAGCATAATGGTATTTTGTCTAACATACTTCAAGGACTTCCAAAAAATAAGGTAAAGACCAAGGGCCAAAAATTATTGCCACTATAAAAATCAGGTCACAGAGGCCAGGGAGCTGGCTCAGTAGGTAAAGGGCTTGCCACAAAAGACTGATGACTTGAATTTGATCCCTGGAACCTAAACAATGGTCAAAACAGAGAACAGAAAACAAAACGTTGGTCCCCTGACAATTATGACATGCACACACTCATGTACATACACATTACACATACAAGAATAATATTTTGAAACTAAAAAAATTCAGACCATCAGCTTTTTTTTTTGGTCTTTCTGAGACAAGGTCTCCCTGTAGCCCCAGCTGGCCTGGAACTCACTATGTAGACCAGGCTGGCCTCGAACGAATAGAGATCCGTCTGCTTCTGCCTCTGAGTGCTGGGATTAATCACGTTCACCACCACGCCCAGCCCAACTTTTTTTACTTTATGAGTATGAATGTATTGTCTGCATATGTGCAGGTTCTTCCATGTCTTCCATGACAATTGGGGGTCATAAGAGGGCATTGGATCCCCTAGAAATGATGTATGTATGGCTGTTCGCTGCCATGTGGGTGCTTGGGATTGAACTTGGGTTGTCTACAAAAGCAGGGAGTGCTCTTAATCACTAACCCATCTCTCCAAGGGCTGATAAGCACTCTTAAAACAAGTTAAAATCTGCAATTTCAGTCTTAACAAAACAACATGAGCTGCAGCAGCATGACAGATACAGACAATGAACTGACAAAATCACAGCGGGCTAGGCCTTCACTTCCCCAGAAGACTTTTCCACAACATCAAGACAAACCTAGTGCCTTTGTGAATATCACCTCTGGTCAGTACAGATTACCATCCATAGGTAGCTCCAAAATGAATCTGGGTTTCACATCCATGAGGCAGAAATCCATTGTTGTAAATAAGATGCCACGTCTTAAGAGTGCTGAAAAAACTTCCTTTCACATAACAGGGAGACCTGGCACACCTACACCAGCCTTTCTCTCTGGCACTACACATAAATGGAACCTATGATGGACCCTGCATCCTCCATGCCCTCACCTGGGGGAAGGACTCAAAATTTGTATAAACTTGAACCTCAGACCTTTTCATGGGCTGACGGAACCATGTCTGTTCATACTGCAGAGTATGACACTCAAAAGAAATGATTATACCAAAGTCTAGTTTAATAAATTTACTGCACTTATTTACAGAAAATGGGTTAGGGTGATGGCTGACAGAAACATAGCTGTATCATTGAAAACCCCCTTACCATGCATAATGACTCACAAAACCTCCATCTAGAAAGGTTCCTGAACAACTACTAGGGAACATCAAGATGATAGAGAGTCAGCATCTTCAGTATTTGTTAGCATTTAAATGTTAGTCTGTATGTATATAGAATGCTGCTGAGGGGCACTGTGAACCTTGTTTCAGAAGATTAAAGCCTCCTAACTGTAGCTTAAAAACTACATTATTTTTCTTTATGTATACA
>NW_008339247.1:31639-35452 GCF_000622305.1 Nannospalax galili
TCCCCAGCCTCGTAAGCTCCCTTTTTTTTTTTTTTTTTGGTCCTTCTGAGACAGGGTCTCCCTGTAGCAGCTACAGCTGGCCTGAGACACTATGTAGACCAGGCTGGTCAGAAATTACAAAGATCTACCTGTCTTTGCCTCCCAAGCACTGGGATTAAGATTGGGATTAAGGGCTTGGCTACCACGCCCAGCTACTGTTTAAATTTTACAAATCTCTCTATTCCCTTCCTGAGAAAATATCAATTTAGAAGAAATACTTATGAAACACTCCATCCCTACCTCAGGCTCTTAGATGTCTTTTTCCTGACATGTTCTCTGAGCCCCTATTTGTAGCATTCTGTGCTCTGATGACATCTAACATGAAGGACAAAGGTGTAATTGGGTAAACAGTTGTTCAGCCCATCCTCAAAGCAATCTATTGATAAAGCAGTCCCAAATAAAATTCTGAAAAAATTCATCACAGAAATTGAAAAAAGAATTTCAATTTTTATTTAAGCACAAAAAAACCCAGGATACCCAAAATGATGTTCAATAATAAGAGAACTACAGGAGACATTACCATCAATAATGTCAAATAATACCACAGAGTTATAGTAATAAAAACAGATGTCACCAGCATCAAAACAGACACACTGATCAATGGAATAGAAGTGAGAACCCAGGTTTGAGTCCACATATCTACAACAAGTTCATTTTTGACAAAGGGGCCCAAAGCACACACTGGAAAAAAGACAGCATGTTCCAGAACTGGGGGTAATCAGACTGGATTGCTACATACAGAAGAATAAAACTACATCCCTATCACTTACTATGTGAAACCTAACTCCAAGTCAATGAAGGACTTCAACATAATACGTGATTCTTGAACATAATACCTCAACATAGCAGAGTTCAAAATAATACCCGACTCCTGTAGAACAGAGAGTAGGGGATACTCCAGAACTAAGAGGCATAGGAAAGCACTGTCTGAACAAGACTCTTAGAGTACAAGCATTAAGTCCACAACTGACGCATGGGATCTCATGGAAGAAAAAGTTTCTGTATGGCCAAAGTCACATCATTTGAATGAAGAGGAAACCTCCAGAATGGTAAAACATCTTTACCACCTACATGTCTGACACAGGCTTAATATCTAGAATATATGAAGATCTAAAAAATCCAAACATCAAAAGAGAAAAAAACATTCTAATTAAAAATTAGGGCAAGGAATTCAACAGACGGTCTCAAACATGAAACATAACGGGCTGAGAAATATTTAGGAACTGTTCAACATAGTTAACTATCAGGGAAGTGGAAATTAAAACTCTGACATTTCATCTTATCCCAGTCTTTGAGAATGGCTAAGATCCAAAACACAAATGATGACAAACTCTGGCAAGGACGTGGGGAAAGGGTAACACTTATTCACAGTTGGTGTGCATGCAAACTGGTGCAACTTCCATGGAAATCATTGTGGAGATTCCTCAAAAAGATAAAAACACATTACCAAAGGACTCTAGATAGTATCCTACTACAGACATAACTGTTCAACCATGTTCATTGCTGCCCTATTCACAACAGCCAGGAAATGGAAACCATCTAGACATCTATGAACTGCCAAAAAGACAATGAAAGTATGAAACTAAATTTACAGACAGAGTATTCTTGAGCTCTTAAGCAAAAAGAAGTTATAAAATTTAGAGTTAAATAGATGAGACTGGTAACAATCGTCCTGAATGAGTAACTGAAATCAAGAAAGACAAAAGCACCATGCTCTCTCCTAAGTGGACGCCAGCTTTAAATCCATAAATATACATATTACAACTGGAGTATCCATAGAGACCAGAAAACTAATGAATGGCCGTGAAAAGGAAGAATAATGGAGTTGGAAGAGTTAAAGGGGATGTGGTCAGCTCAAAGGAGGGAGTAGCAGAGAGATAACTAACATTCAGTCCTTCAGAAAAAGTCCTACAGCCAGGCAAGTGGTTCAAACCATTACTCAAAGCACTTGGAAGACGAGGGTGCAGGGGGAGGGGAGAGACAGGTGGGTCTCTGTGAAATTGTGGCAGCCAAGTCTACGCAGTGACTCCAGACCAGCTGGGGAGACAGAGAGACCCTGTGTGGGCATTTATTTCATTCTGCAATAAGAGGCAAGACCTTGGAATCACTCAGCTGGACCCTGGCAACCCTGACATTAGCAGTGTTGGGAAGAAAATTCAAGCATGAATGGGAATGGTAGAAATGAAGAGAGAAAATGTCAGTCACTTAACCTTCCACAGTAGGAAATGGGAGAAACACACAGCAAGATGACAGTTAGAAAATGAAATGAAGAGAAAACACTATCACAACAAGGATTCTCCAAAACATTAAAAATAAAACAGCCCTCTGCTTCCCTGGGCCTGCAAAACCCACAGGCCTCTCTCGAACTGCAGGCCTTTCTCCTGGGTAAGTCGATTGCACCCTACGTGCTTTGACTTCCGCAGCCTCATTCACCCTCCCATCTCCCCCACTGGTCTCTCCTCCTAGCCAGGGACCGGTCCCATTCCTCGGTTTGGCGCCCCAGACATCTAGTGAACCACTACTGCGTCCTGATCCTTTGCATCCACGCCAACTCAGTTCCTTCTCCAGTCACCAGGAGCATTCTGGGCCTGGTCCCACCCTCACCTACCTCTGCCTCCCTGGGCCTAAACTCCCCGCCAGCCCCTGTCCTAGACTCCAGAGCTGACCTTTCCTCTTCCTGATCCTTTGCATCCAGGCCAACCGAGCTCCTCAGTGCAGTTCCCAGGTGCCCTTGGTTCTGCTTCCTGCCCCGATCTTCCTTTGTATCTCTGAGTGATATGGTCAGCAGCTGTCCTAGACCAGCATCTTTCCTGGGCCCAGCTCCCAGGCCAGTCCAACCCCCAAATTCCTGAGGCCAAAATCTTTCTTGAAGAGATCCAGACCTTAGGAGAAAGCCTGAGAGCATCTGATCCTCATCTGACTTGGGCCTCTGTGGGAACTCCTGAAGACAAAAGCCACCTGGCCACTCCAATATAAAATCAAAAGAGAGAACTGGAATCTTAGAGGAACCAGCTTTACATGCCCAAAAAGTAAATCACAAAGACATATAAAGTTCACTAAAAGAAGCAGACCTAAGCTTGAAGGCTTGAGTCTCACACAAGAATCAGAAACTACAAAAGAAATCCACATGTCAAAATCACAGAGAAAAAAATAATACCATGAAAAAACAAAATAATATAAATCCCCATCAAATACCAATAGTCCTCTAGAGGAGTACAATGAGAATGCCCTAGAGATCAAAGACATATAAAGTTCACTAAAAGAAGCAGACCTAAGCTTGAAGGCTTGAGTCTCACACAAGAATCAGAAACTACAAAAGAAATCCACATGTCAAAATCACAGAGAAAAAAATAATACCATGAAAAAACAAAATAATATAAATCCCCATCAAATACCAATAGTCCTCTAGAGGAGTACAATGAGAATGCCCTAGAGATAATGCAGGACATGGAACTCAAAAAAGTCACCAACAGGATGAATGAAATGGAAAACAGAATATCAAGACTGGAAGATAAAGTGGACGAACTAGACCCGTCAAGCAAAGATTATGAAAAATTTAAAAACCCCACAAGAATGGAATATGCAGGAAAAGTGACACCATTGAAAAGACCAAAATTACAAATCATAGTCATACAGGAAGGAGACGAATCCCAAGATAATGGCATGGACCAGATCTTCAAGAGAGTCGTGGAAGAAAATTTCCCAAAATTAAAGAAAGACATGCAGAACACCAAACAGACAGAACCAGAAAAGAAACTCTCCATGGCACATCAT
>NW_008339247.1:35556-36302 GCF_000622305.1 Nannospalax galili
ATAAATAGGCTGAAGGAATTCATGTCCACAAAACCAGCCCTTCAGAGAGTTCTTGAATCAATACAAAGAAACGAATATACCCAAGGTGTTGGAGAAAGAAATTCAATGAAGGTATAATGGTGGAAAAATACAGCTATATCAAGACTGTAAACAGTAAAAAAAAATGACAGGATTCAATACTCATCTTTCATTAATAACTTTAAATATTAATGGACTGAACTCCCCACTCAAAAGACCCAGACTATGTGAATGGATTAAGAAACAAAATCCATCTTTTTGTTGTTTTACAGAAAATCATCTCACTTTCAAGGACAGACAATATCTTAAAGTGCAATGATGAAAAAAATATACCAAGCAAATGGTACTAAGAAAAAAGCAGGCATAACAATTCTACTATCTGACAAAAATAGACTTTAATCTAAAACTAATCAGAAGAGATAAAGAGGGCCACTTCATTCCAATCAAAGGAACTATAAACCAAGAACATATTCCAATCATGAATATATATTCACCAAACTCTGGTGCACCCAAATTCATAAAATCAGTACTACAGGACTTTAAGACACAGATTAACCTCAACTCAGTAATAGCAGGGGACTTCAATACCCAACTTTCTCCATTAGACAGGTCAACTAAATAAAGAATAAACAGAGAGGCATCTGACTTAAATGATACTATGCATTAAATGGACCTAATAGACATCTTCCAAATATTCAACCCTAGTATCAAAGAATACACTTTCTATT
>NW_008339247.1:36368-46013 GCF_000622305.1 Nannospalax galili
AAATACAAAAAGACTGAAATAATTCCATGTGTTCTATCAGACCACAATGCAATAAAGCTTACAGTCAACACCCGAAGAAGCCGAAATCACCACACGAACACATGGAGATTAAACAACACACTCCTAAATGATGAATGGGTCAAAAGAGAAATTTAGAAAGAAATAAAAGTATTCCTGGAACTAAATGAAAAGGACAATACAATACAACACATCAAAACCTCTGGGACTCACTGAAAGCTGTCATTAGATGGAAGTTTATAGCTCTAATTCCCTACATCAAAAAATCGGAAAGAACACAAATAAATGACTCAACATGGCAACTCAAGACACTTTAAAAGCAATAGCAAACGAAACCCAAACCCAGCAGACAAGAAGAAATATAAAAAATCAGGGCAGAAATGAATGAAACTGAAACAAAGAAAACAATAAAAGAATCCACGAATCCAAGAGCTGGTCCTTTGAAAAGATAAACAAGATTGACAGACCGCTAGCCCAGTTAACCAAAAGAAAGAAAGAGCACCTCCAAATTAACAAAATCATAGATGAAAGGGGAAACATCACAACAGACAGCAGAAAGATACAGAACATTAAAAGGGAATACTTTAAAAACCTATATACTGCTAAATATGAAAACCTGAAAGTAATGGACAGATATCCAAATGCATGGGAACCACTAAAACTAAACCAAGAAGAGATTAACAGCTTAAACAGACCCATATCACAAAAAGAAATTGAAACAGTAATACAAAACCTCCTGACTAAAAACAGCCCAGGACCAGATGGATTTACAGCAGAATTCTATCAGACATTTAAAGAAGATCTACATCCAATACTAATTAAGTTATTCAAAAAGATAGAAATGGAGGGAGAACTTCCAAATTCCTTCTATGAAGCCAGCATCACTCTAATACCAAAGCCAGGTAAAGACCCAAACCAAAAAAATATATATATATTGACTAATATCTTTAATAAACATAGATGCAAAATTCTCAACGAGATACTTGCAAACCGCCCACAGACACAGATCAAAAAAATCACCCACCATGATCAAGTTGGCTTTATCCCAGAGATGCAGGGATGGTTCAATACATTTAAGTCAATAAATATCATAAATCATATAAATGGGCTCAGAGAGAAGAACCACATGTTATCTCAATAGATGCAGAGAAGGCCTTTCACAAAATTCAACATGCATTTATGTTCAAAGTCCTAGAGGGCATTAGAAAGGAGGGAACATACATCAACATAATTAAAGCCATATGTAACAAACCCAAAACCAACATCATTCTAAATGGAGAAAAACTGGAAGCATTCCCATTGAAATCAGGAACCAGAAAAGGCTGCCTAGTATCTCTACTCCTCTTTTACATAGTGTTTGAAATTCTTGCAAGAGCAATAAGATAAGAGCAGGAAATTAAATCTTTCTATATACCAATAACAAGTAATCAGAGAAACAGCACATGGAAACATTACCCTTCACCATAACTACAAAAAATAAAATAAAGTATCTTGGAATAAACCTGATCAAAGACATTAAAGACCTCTATGATGAAAATTTTAAATCTTTAAAGAAAGAGATTGAGGAAGACACCAGAAGATGGAAGGACCTCCCATGCTCATGGATTGGAAGAATTAATATTGTGAAAATGACCATCCTACCAAAAGTCATTTATAGATTCAATGCAATGCCAATCAAAATTCCCATGACATTTTTCACAGAAGTGGAAAATACCATCCTAACATTCATATGGAAGCACAAAAGACCTCGGATAGCTAAAACAACCCTGAGCACTAAGAGCAATGCTGGGGGATTACTATACCAGATTTTAACCTGTATTACAGAGCTATAGTCATAAAAACAACATGGTACTGGCACAAAGATAGATCCATAGATCGATGGAACAAAATTGAAGACCCAAATATGAGTAAATACAATTTCAGCCACCTGATATTTGACAAAGGGGCCAAGAATGAGAAGGAGGCAGAAGGGATGGGAGGCAGAAGCACTGATGCTGGTGGTCATCAGTCCTTAGTATATAAAAAGACTTAACACTTGTAGAAGAATGAAACTAAACCTCTATCTTTCACCTTGCACAAAAGTCAACTCCAAATGGATCAAAGACCTCAAGGTAAAGCCTGAAACTCTGAAACTCTTAGAAGAAAACATTGGGAAAAACCTACAAGATATAGGTGTAGGAAATGATTTTCTAAACCGGACATCAATTGCTCAAGAAACAAGGGCAAGAATTAACAAATGACCTCATTAAACTAAAAAGCTTCTGTACATCAAAGGAGACAACCAGGGAAGCGAACAGAAAACCCACAGAACGGGAGAAAATCTTCACCAGCAACACATCGGACAGAGGTTTAATTGCCAGAATATAAAACGAATTCAAAAAACAGAGAATCAAGACAAGATGTATCCCAATTAAAAGACTGGCTAAGGAGCAGAACAAAGTTCTCAAAAGAAGTAAAGATGGCTATGAAGCATCATAAAAGATGTTCAACATCACTAATAATTAGGGAAATGCAAATTAAAACCACTTTCAGATTTCATCTTACCCCAGTCCGACTGGCTAAGATCAAGAGAACAAATGATACCAAATGTTGGAGAGGGTGTGGGGAAAGGGGAACACTCATCCACTAAGAGATGAAGCAACCTAAGTGTCCCTCAGTTGACTAGTGCATAATGAAAATGTGGTTCATTTATATGAAGTTCTACTCAGCAGTAAAGAAAGATGAAATCATGAAATTTGCAGGCAAATGGACAGAACTAGAAACTGTTATACTAAGTGAAGTAACACAGACTCAGAAAAAAAATCGACATATACTCTCCCTCATATGTGGATATTAGAACCAAACACTGATAAGTGAGTATGTATCCAGATATAACTACAGGAACCAGGATAATGGAAAGGAACCAGGGAAGTAAAGGAAAAGAAATATCCTGGAAGAGAAGAACAGTAGGAAAGAGGCCTTAATAAGGGAGATATGGATAAAAACTGGGTTGGTTTAAGGGACGGGGGAGAGAAGGGTATATAAGGAACCTAGGGGATAAAGGGAAAGAAGGAGCTCAAAAGAGGTAGGACCATAGGAGAAAGGTATTATTAAGGGAGAAAGGGGGAAATGTGGGCACCTTAGGTGGGAAAACCATGATGGAGGTGTGAGAATGTGAGAGATAAATAAAGCCTAGCTAGTTCTGAAATCCAGAAGGAGCCATATTACTCCTACAACCTACTGACAAATTAATCATAGCAGATCAAGAAATATACGTCTAGGTAAAGTTTATCTGAGAACAGTTGGTCTTTGCCAGAGGTTTATCTACATAACTGTTGGGGACCCCTGCTGTGTTAGGTCAAAGTCTCTTCATGTACAGATAGCCGCAGGCCGGCTCAGCGTTCTTATGCAGAGACTCCCTTCCTCAGGAGGGCGCCTTCCTACTCTCTTTCTGATTAACTTTGAAGTAGCCGTCACAGATACATGTCCTCTGGCTCTGAAACTGCCAGGTTTTCCTGTGTGATTTTCAGGCACTGTCTGACAGCCTGGCAGAAGCCCACCACCACATGTAAATAGGGCATCCTACAAAGCACCTATCAACTAAGGCTTTTGCTACTGCCTTCACACTATAAATATCCTGGTTTACCCTAATAAATCGGAGTTGTATCAGGAGTTGCATCAGGAGCTGTCTGAAGCTGTATCACTGAATCCTGCATCTCACCGTGCCCGGAACCAGCCTGATACAATCTCTCTGGAGGGGGCTGTCCCTTCGTAAACATCCACTCGCGAAGATCCTGCTTTTGCCGTTCTTGCAGCTCCCCTCGTGATCCAGCGGCCGGCGGATCGCGTACCTAGAGGGAGTGCCCAGTAGCTTGGAACGGAACTCGCCTGGAAGTGCAGCGACCGCTGAGTCGCCAGCATCCAGTAGTTGTGGAGAGCAAGGGACCAGAGCAACAACATGGTGCACGGGACCCGCCCATATCTGGCGCCCAACGTGAGGGCCTCCGAACTTCACGCCAGTCAGCAGCTGGCACCCCCTGAAATGCAGAATTCATGAGTACCTCTCCCACCAGGAGAGCAGCAGAAATCTTTTCTTTCCTTCATCTCCCTTCAGGAGACTAAATAGGCAGCTGTGCCTCAAAGCCACCCCACTCGTGGGGCCTGGCAAATCTCTCTTTTTCCTTCGTCTCCCATCAGGAGACTAAAAAGGCAGCTGTGCCACCAAGCCACCCCACTCGTGGGGCCTGGCCGTCTCTTTTCTCTTTTCTCTTTTCCTCCTTCTAAAATAAGCTTCCCTACTCGGTTTTGTTATCCTGCCCCCAGGCACTCAAGCCGCAGCTAAAACCAGTTAGGTGAGAATTTAAATTAACTAGCCCTTGTGGAGCACTTGAAAGTTCAAGGTGGCTTGCGCCAAACAAACAAAAGACTTTAAAAGGCCATTTTTTTTTCTGCAGTTTGCAGCCAGGCTTGTACCTGTCAGAGCGTTCCAACCCCCTGGTGTCATTCTGCTGCAGGGACATTAAACGCTAAGACAACACTATCTTCCTTTTATAATGGGTAATTCAACATCACGCCAGAAAAAACTCCAAATTTGTTCACTTAAAGCCTTGCTTAAATCAAGAGGACTTAAAGAAAGCTCAAAATTTTGGAACGAAGTATATCAATTTGCACCCTGGATCCTGTCAGCAGACATTTCTGATCCAGAGGTCTGGACTAACATTGCATATCTGGCTCGTAAAAAAGAAATCCAGGAAAGGCATAATTTTCCCCTTTCCTTTTTCCCCATAATAGCAGCCATCCAACAATGCTTAGGAAACCCACCTAAGATCGAGGAAAGCTTACAAGCACCAGAAAACAATAAAGGGGAAGGTTCAAACAATAAAAAGGACCCTAAAGATTTCCCAATAGCAGATTCAACAGCCCCAAAAATAAAATTTGACCAAATGAGAAAAAACCCACCCATCAACAAAATTAACTCTTACCCCCCTCTTGCTGATTTAACAAGCCCAGATATTAACGCCCAGACTTCAAAGACTCCAAAAGATCCCCAGATAAATCCCTCTCCCCCTTCACCTTGGCTGCCGCCACAACCTGAGGCGCCACGCCCTACAGCCATACAGCAGCTGTGTAATCTTAGGGATAATGGGAGTTGCCAGCCCCAAAATTTCCAGACACAATGGCCTCAGGACCCCCAAACCCCACTGGTAGAGGCATTTCCTGTTAACTTACAAATAACAAGGCAATGCCCACTGGCCTGATACCCGCTCCCAGCAGCAGAATTAAAAGAATTACGCCAAGCTGTTCGCGAAGATGGAATCCATGCTCCATGGACAAAATCTATACTACAAACATTTAATACTAACCTGCTGACCTCCCAGGACTGGAGAGATATCTGTAGATCTACCCTCCCCAGTCCATTATTTGTACAATGGGAGGCTTTGTTTAGAGATGAATGCCTAATGCAGGCTAAAGAAATGACACTCATAATCAACAGCTAAGACCCCAACAGGGCCAGGATCCACCACCTGGATTCATAGATTGGAACTATGACCAGCTTTTTGGTCAGGGCAACTTCTCCACAGGAATCCAGCAGGCTGCAATTCCTGCTGGCTGCTTTGAGCAGGTCCGCTTATGTGCATTACAGGCCTGGGATCACCTAACCCCCTTGCCCACCGGGCCTGGAGAGACCTCTTCATTAACATTTTTAAAACAAAAACCAACTGAGGCTCTCCCAGACTTTATACTAAGAGTGCAGGCCAGTTTAGATAGAAAAATAACAGATCCTTCAGCCAAAGCAATGCTTTTAAACCACCTTGTCTGGGAAGGGATGACCCCTGAGCACAGACAAGCATGCCAGGGACTAAAAAATGAACATTATGACAAATGGATTGTGGCCACACATGACATTGGGACTGCCATGTACTAGGCCTCCTCCCCTGCCCAAGCCTTGTAGTCACAACCCAATCCAATTCAAAATGCTTTAAATGTGGAGAAACCAGACACTGGAAAGAAAATTGCCCCAAAAATGGTTCGGCTGCCACTCGACCCCCTAAAACCCTCTGTCCTTGCTGTAAAAGGGGCTTTCACTGGAAAAGAGATTGTAAATCTAAATATGACAGAGATGGCAAACCTTTGTCACCTTTAAGCCTCCTTCTCTGTCATCCTCATGGCTGTCTTTACCCTGCTTAACACCAACGCTTCAGCCAACCCCCACTCTCCCTAATACCATGTGCTAGAGATTTTATTTTTCAAGGAGAAGATCAGATCCATGGGACAATCGCTGGAGTTTTGGAGTAAACACAAAATTCTACTCAGGTGCATTCTCTAGGTACCCCACAGCTAACTTTCATGTTTCTCAACAGCTTGCACCTGCAGCCAAGTCTGTGCTAACTCATAATATTATTCTACAGGAAAGACAGAGGACCAGATAAAATCAACTATGTCCTAGAACAAGTCTAACTTTCTTCCCTTCAGCACCTACCCCAATGTTTAACTGCTTTTTTTAACAGAAAAAGATTTCACTGACTCTCATCTAGTGGATATCTACTGATTCAAACAACTGGCTAACTATTCAATTTGCATTTTCAGTGAGCAAGCCTACTCGTTACAAATGCCTCACTAACTACTCCCTCCAGTACAGCATGCATCGCCCCTCCTCTTTTCATATGGTGCAAAGGAAAAGCCCAAAACTGTGTTAATCTCTCTTTGTCCACCTTTTGTGTACCAGTAATGATTACATCCCAGGAGCTGCCAGCAGAGAAAAATCTTCGTCCCACTGCTGGTAGGGATCGAACTTGCACTTTCCCTGGGTACTGGAGGCATTGCTATGGCAACAACTGCTACAAGCCCAGCACCTGGCAGGAAATTTCCGAGACAAGCTGGACCAGACAATGGCATCCACGACTGACAGCCTGGAATCTCTCCAACAACAAACGAACTCTCTCGCCAAGGTTGTGCTCCACAACAAAACAACATTGGACTTGATAACTGCTGAACATGGGGAGGGTGTGTGATATTGGGAAAAAACTACTGTTTCTTTGTAAATGAATCAAATGTTGTTGAAACCGATGTTAACACTCTCAAAAAACTTTGTAATGATCCATTTTCAAGATTTCACCCACCAAACAATTAGGTTGGTTTAGTAATCCCTTGTTGGCCCCCTGGTAATACTTATATTATTTTGATACTTGCTCACTATTTTATAAGATTTCTTTGCTGACAAATTACTGCCATTTGCTAAAATCACTACAAAACAGGTCATGGTCAATTATCAGACTTTGAATTCTCCCGAGATAAGATGAGTTGGCCCTTAGGGCTTGTGATGGCACTTCTCCATTTGTAAATCAAAGAGGGGGAGATGTTGGGGACCCCTGCTTTGTTAGGTCAAAGTCTCTTCATGTCCGGATAGCCGCAGGCCGGCTCAGCGTTCTTATGCAGAGACTCCCTTCCTCAGCAGGGCTCCTTCCTACTCTCTTCCTGACACACTTTGAAGTAGCCGTCACAGATACATGTCCTCTGGCTCTGAAACTGCCAGGTTTTCCTGTGTGATTTTCAGGCACTGTCTGACAGCCTGGCAGAAGCCCACCACCACATGTAAATAGGGAATACTACAAAGCACCTATCAACTAAGGCTTTTGCTACTGCCTTCACACTATAAATATCCTGGTTTACCCTAATAAATCGGAGTTGTATCAGGAGTTGCATCAGGAGCTGTCTGAAGCTGTATCACTGAATCCAGCATCTCACCGTGCCCGGAACCAGCCTGATACAATCTCTCTGGAGGGGGCTGTCCCTTCGTAAACATCCACTCGCGAAGATCCTGCTTTCGCCGTTCTTGCACCTCCCCTCATGATCCAGCAGCTGGGGGATCGCATACCTAGAGGGAGTGCCCAGTAGCTTGGAACGGAACACGCCTGGAAGCGCAGCAACCGCTGAGTCGCCAGCATCCAGTAGTCGTTGAGAGCAAGGGACCCGAGCAACAACACGGTGCACGGGATCTGCCCATACATAACACACAGTAATTAAAAGTACCAGACTGGTGGAACTAACCTTCTTGGATGTTTAACAGACATGCTTTGAGGCCTATAATAATTTGGTCAGAGGGACAGAAAGGACACATTTTGCTCCTTGCCCTCCTAGGTTGACTAGTTCCAGGGGACTATGAGCATCTCTCAAAATGTCCTGTAATTGTGGTGGGTCACCTGTCCTCTCGATCAAGGAGGCTGAGGAGACGGCCCCAGATGGACTTGAACCAGGGTCCAGTCTACAAAGAGGAGGGCCAACACAGAGGAATCATTTCCTCCATGGTTCCAAACGAAGCCAACCATGGTTGAGTACAACCTTTGACTTATCTTCACATAGGAGGAGCTGGTAAAAGAAAGGACCCAGGGGCTCTTCCCAAGCCCACGTGACCCCTGAGGAACAGATCCTCAAATGACCTTAAGAGTAAAAATAAATTGGTTTATCTGGGCCAACTGTATGGCCTTAAATACCCAAAAGGAAAGTATAACCAAAGATTAAAGAGGCCAATATAATTTCCTAAGAGTCCATATGCATGGCTAAAGGCTACATAACAAGCAACATTGCCAGATAGGAGATACCTTCTTTTGAGTTGTTGGCCAGAGTGGCCAAAGGGACTCCCAGATAGTAACCCAGTATAGAAGTGGGAAAATGAACAGCAGACCCCAACCTTATCTAGAGGAATGACAACTGATTGCTGCTAGACGAGGAACAGCTGACCCTCCTAAAACAAAGACCTCTAGATAGGCTGACTAGTTTCACCAGAAGGGCGAGTAGTGGGAAACGGCTAAGGACGCTGACAACACAGCAGACAGTAGCAGGGATGTCAGTTATAAGCCAGGGAGGCTATGGGAGGATGCCATCTGGGAAGTGGGTGTATAGTTGAACAAGGTGGTTTGGGATGTTCTGTGTGATACACAAACACACACACACACACACAAATCAACAAAAATTTTAAAGTGTATTATATTTTAGGAGGAAGCATGGAAATTTATGTCATATTAATTAGTAGAGGTGATAAACATTACCATTGAAATCTATCTGATGACTTTATAGACACACATAGGCGCCAAGTATCCAAGTGCAACCGATTATGACTAGTAATAATCAGACACATATAGATTAGAGATACATGTGCCAACATTTCAGTATTAGCAGGAAAAACAATGAGTCTTTCTGCAAGGAACAATATATTCTAAAATGAAATAGTGATTTTTTTAAAGGTTAAAAACTCATTCAATTTTATGTGTTACAGGGTTTATACCAAGTTCAATGTTGTATAACTTTATTAATTCAACCGTGAACCTAGAAACTTGCAGCCACTTGTGAAAGAGAGGTACTCTTGCTCTGGAGTGTGTTACTGAATATGTTAAAGCTGTAGTGAAATGTTTCTTCTAATCATGTGGTCATTAACAATTTAAAAAATTATAAAAAAATAATGTATCTTCAAAGCATAGAAATTTGCTCCTTAATAATTAGTAGATGTGAAAAATATTACCACTGAAATCTACCTGACTTTATATCTATGCTCAGATGCTAGAAAGTAACTGACTGTGACTAGTAATAATCAGATATATAGAGATTAGAAACACATGTGCATCTTAGTGTCAATTGTATTAAAAATGAATT
>NW_008339247.1:46855-50860 GCF_000622305.1 Nannospalax galili
AACTGAGAAAGATTTTCAAGGATAAGCATAGGCCCAAGCCTAACCTCAGCTTTGGGATCATTCCTTCATACTATAAACCCAGAGGATGTGGTCAGTCTTACAGGATTTAGCATTATCAAGTCAAATTAAAATCTCTAATTGCAATGAAGCAATAAGGTCCATTTCTACTGATGGAGAGCGAGAATGACACAGGAAGACGGGGAAGGTCAGAGCAGGTTCCCTAAGATGTGAACAACTTGTTCCCAGGAGACACTGGTGGAGAGTGGCAGAAAAGAAGAGCCCACTGGGGGTGGACATCCAAGCAGGACCAACAGTGAGAATGGGAAAGAGAGGCTCCACTGACCATACTAGACCCTGGGCCCAGGGCCTGTTAAGTGGACTCTCAGCTCTGGAATCTTTCCCTTTCCAAAAGGGAGCTATTTGCTGACTTCAGTAAAGCTGTGTGTGTTGCTTTTTTCATATTTTGGTTTTCTGTCTATCCCAGTCCATCCTTTGCCTGTCTCACGAATGAACGTGCCTATTCCCATGATGATCACCCCACCTGTTATAACATGGGTTCATCTGCCCTCCTACATAAGTTTCTGAGCAGGACTCCTGTGATCCTCTTTAGATCTCCATCTACTCTCTAATTACAATTGGGTGAAATTCACCCTCACAATTCTCCAGACCCTAGTGAATAGCCAATACCTCTCACCTTTCTGGGATCTACCATATAAACTTAAATTTTGTGCGGTGTTTCCTTTATCCACCCCACATCCTACAGAACACTGCCACTCATTTCAGGGAATTCATCCTCACCCTTTTCCTCCATGGAGACATCTGAAATATTCCTGGATCAAGGGTAAACTTTTCCTAAAAGTTACAAAACACATCTTTACTACAGTGCCAAAGGCTGCCTACCTGCTCTTGGGACAATACTGACATCCTTGGACTCTGTACTGGGTCTGGGCATCTTAACTGCCTGATACCTACTGTCACACTCCTTACCTGCTAGATGAGAATCCCATTATTGGGTCACTTACAGCCATCTGACATCCTGCTATTCCTGATCCTGATACATAATCTTACAACCCTGTCCAAGAATCTATGATCTCTTCAGACACCACAACTGAACCCTCATGGTGGACTGTACATTTCACTGCTCTTACATCCTAATTGGACTAGCGATGTCTACACAGCCATTCCATAAGAATGGACTCCAGTGCTGGAGAGATGGGCCAGTGGTTAAATACACATGGTGCTCTTTCAGTGGACCAAGGATCAGTTCCCAGCATACACATGGTGGCTAACACCCATCTGTAACTCTAGTTCCAGGGAATCTGATGTTGTCTTCAGACCTCTATGGGCACCAAATGCACATGGTGCATGTCCATACACACAGAACTAACATTCATACACATAAAATAAATATAAGTAGTTTTTAATGGTCTGAATTATGTCTTCCCCCGGAACCTTGTGCAATGGATCCCTTTCTTGTTGCACATATGACCCATCAAAACATTCATAGACAAATGTAACCACAAATTCAGCTTCCTGCATGTCGTCACTCTTCATTTGAAAGCAGTGTGATCAGATACTGGGCACATAAGCCAGGCTTCCACTTGTATTAAGGCCACAGGCTATAAGGAAATGGCTGTTACCATGGGGACGCTTCACTCACGCACCTTCAATCTCTGGTAAACAAGACAAATATATATACCTCTAATGAACCCAGCTCCAAGACAAAACACAAAACCCACAGGTGGTTTAATTTCAGCACATCTGGTACAATGCTAAATAAAACGTGAATTTGAGATCAAGAAAATGGCTCATTTGTAAAGTGCTCATCACATAATCATAAGGATAAAAAAACAGATTCCCAGGACTTAGTACAAAGCTGGTCACAGCACACATGCCTCCAATCCCAGAGGTGAGGAGGTGGAGACTCCAGGATGCCTTGAGCATGCTGGGATGCTGGTCTAAGGGAATTGGTGAACTCCTTGTTCAGTGAGAGAGCCTGTCTCCATCAAGAAGGTGGAGGGTGGCATCAAGGTGGCTCCATGGATAACAGCACTTGGCTGGAAAACCTGGAAAATTCAGTATAATCCACAAAACCACATACAGGTGGAAGGAGACAAATGGGTCCTCAAAGTTGTCCTGAGGCCTCCACACATGCGTCATGGCAAATGTGAGCCCTCCACACACATGATATACATATGCATACAAAGTAGTAATAAATAAAATGTCTAAATTCAAAAAAAAAAAAGAAGGAAAGTGACAAATGGAATCACTCAGTGTCAACCTCTGGTTTCCAAAAACATGTGGATACCTTTGCACATAAATGCATTCAGATGAACACTTACACAGGCACAAACACAATCTCAGTTCAAGCAACTCTGAGAATCTGCTTGTGCTGGACTATTGCCCTAAAAAGAACATACCATTCTCAGAAAGCTCTTCACATTCCCTCCCAGCCCAATGAACGACAGAGTCCTCACAGACAAGAGAGAATTCAACTGGTAGTGAGAAATGGAAAAGCCTTGGCTCCACAACAATATTGCCCAGAGTGTGAACCCTTCTTTGCAGTGGTTTTGGTTCCCCATTTCTTTCCTATCTCAACTCACTGCTTTGTGGGAATGATTCCTTTTCTGCCTAGATGTGGTCACATGCCAGAACTGCCCAAGCCCCAACTTCCCATGGGAAAATCACTCCTCTGTCAGCTAACATGACCTACACATTCACCATGGCCTTCCTCACACCCAACATCTAAGTTTCCCTTAATAATAAGTAAGCCCTTTATGAGACCTCACCTAAGAGCTCTGCTCACCTGACACCATTTCTAAGGTACAGTGTGCATCATGTGCATGGGGACACAACAGTGGATGGACATAAACTGGCATCTTATGCTAAATCCTAACTTGTCAGCTGAGTTAGCTATAGGAGTATAACATTATCTCAGGGACCCACAAGGCCCTTAAATAATCAACTGCATCCTGTTGCTGAAGGACTCAAAAAACATTGTGCCTCTCTTAACTATAACACTGAAGAGATGATAAGCAACAGTGGTCAGTCAGGAAAAGGACAGCTGACACAATTCCTTTCAGAAATGAGGTTTATGAGTATAACATTGTCTCAGGGACCCACAAGGCCCTTAATGATTAACTTCATCCTGTTGCTGAAGGACTCAAAAAACATTGCGTCTCCATTAAATATAACACTGAAGAGATGATAAGCAACAGTAGTAGGTCAGGAAAAGGACAGCTGACACAATTCCTCTCAGAAATGAAGTTTATGAGGCAAAAGGGTGTTGGGACCATGATCGGACCTAGAGGTGTGAGGAAGAACATTAGGCACAAAATGGTACAATATACAAGGAGAGGCCAAACTTAACGGGGCCTTAAGGAGAAGTAAAAGTTCTTCTTTAAACCCTGGGGAGGGGACTGGAGACATGTCTCAGTGGTTATAAAGGTGCACGGCTCATATAGGTGGCGTGAGTTCCATTCCGACCAGTCCAACGAGGCCACTCCCTACAATATGTGACTCCAGCTTCAGGACAACTGCTTGTCTTCTGACCACCATGGAAACATGTATTCATGTGCACACACACACACACACACACACACACACACACACAGACACACACCCCTATAATGAAAAATAGATCTTAAAAAAAAAAAAAAAACTCACAGCCTGGAGAGGACCTTCATTTAGAATAAATATAAGATGGGGGTAGGAGAAGGACCCAACGAAAAGGATGGTGGTGAGAGGCCAGAGGACCCTCTTTAACAAAAGTCCACACAGCAATCCTCAGAGGACATTCACAGAAAACTCCTTTGAGCAATCCTAAGAACAAAGGAAATACCAGACATTTACTTTTCACATCACAGTGACTTAGTTCAGAAAGAGTTACAAGACAAAGAGCATGCAGGAGCCGGGAGCCATAATTCAATAGCTGTCAAGTCACAGCTTCTAAACTGCTTCTAAACTGTCCAGAGAGAGCAGCAGGGAGCTGCAGCAGTCAAGGTC
>NW_008339247.1:52112-53047 GCF_000622305.1 Nannospalax galili
CAAATTCGATGCCCTATATCACTGTCCTCTTCCCTCGGATGTAGAAACAGAAAATAAAAAGTTGTTCCCCTGACAATTTTGACATACACATATTCATATATATACACATTATACATACAATAATATTTTGAAACTAAAAAAAATAAATCAGACCATCAACTTCTTTTATGTGTATGGTGTATTGCCTACATGCGTGTAGGTGTACCCATGTCCTGCACTACAGTTGGGGGTTAGAAGAGGGTGTTGGATCCCCTGGAACTGATGTTTTGAATGGTTGTTAGCTGCCATGAGGGCGCTGGGGATTGAACGTGGGTCCTCTGCAAAACGTTGGGGTTTGAACTGGGTCCTCTGCAAAAGCAGCCAGTGGTCTTAACCACTAAGCCATCTCTGCAGGGCCGATAAGCACCTTTTGATCGGCAGATGGAACCATGTGTATTCATACCACAGGGTATGAGACTCAAAAGAAATGATTCTACTAAAGTCTAATTTACAGAAAATGGGTTAGGGGTTACTTGCAGGACCATGGCTTATAGAAAAAGTACTATCAAAGGCTGGGTGCCTTTCTACATCTGATAACATAGGTTGCAAAGGAAATAGAAATGCAAAGGTAACAGAAATGTGAAAGCCTTAGGCAACAAAAATTTCTATACAGGAATGTGATAGCTTCGAAAAACAAAGACTTCTATCCTGGATAACCTCAGGTGCAGGGGAATATTCCTGTTCAGTTTCCCACTCCAGATTTCTTAATTACCATCACATTGGAAAAGCTTTTAGCATCTGACTTGCTCTGAGAAATGTGAAAGCCTTAGGCAACAAAAGTTTCTATACAGGAATGTGATAGCTTTGAAAAACAAAGACTTCTATCCTGGATAACCACAGGGCCCGGGAAGATTCCTGTTCACTTCCCCATTCCAGAGTTCTTAATTCCCATCACA
>NW_008339247.1:53803-57822 GCF_000622305.1 Nannospalax galili
TAAGCTTCTGTCTGAGTCCATTTGCTACAAAAAAATCAGAGACCAACAGCCAAAGTCAGATGAGAAGAGGGAACTCTATTTCATGCTAGCAGGATTGACACATTCCATAAAGGAGTCAGCTCCTGGTTCAAGATTTGGGGGCACTTATATTTATATGTGAGGAATGCAAGCAAAAGGTGTGTAGCATAAACATGGTAATTAAGTAAGTGGTTTAGAAGTCTATGGTTGTAATAGACATAGGAATGTGGCAGGTTTTGGATACAAAGACTTTTATCCTGGGAAGATTCCTGTTCACCTCTCCCATTTCTGTCTCTAGTCTCAGAGCTTTTCCTGCTCTAATGTTCTTAATTACCATCATACTGCAAGAGCTTTCAGCAACTATCTGATGTGTTTTCTATTTCCAATAAACATTCTAATTTTTTAATGAATGAGACTAAGAACCCTCAATGGGGGGACTCTGTTCCCCCTGTATCATAGTGGGGACACAATGATTAGTGTTTGCTAAATGAACCATTTATAAAATGATTACAGCAGTGATTCCTGAAACAATGAAATGGAAATAAAAGGACATCATGCCTTAACAAAAGTTCAGTTCTTGAAGAGATAAAAATAATGAATAAAATATGTGCTCTTTTCACTGCAATTATTCATGGAGCCTTTGGGAGAGTAGACCATTAAAAATTTAGAAGAATTGTTATGTTCAGAACCAAAGTCCTCATTTCCCTTGCATGCCAGTCTCAACCATCCATTCTCAATAGGCTAGTTAAACATGCAAGTAATCAGAAAAGCCAAAAAAAGATCTATTCAATAAAACCACATTGTGCAGAGAAAGCCAATGACTAGCCAATGTCCTTTTTCTGGGCCCTAACATGAAGTGTAGACTTAAACAGAGGTCAATATGAATTCACGACTGGGCATTGCTAGTCAAGTAATGGTCTGTCAGTGAAATTCCAGAAAAGATAAACTGAGGTGGGAAAACTCACCCTTCATGAGGATGGCAACATACATTAGACTCAGTCTCAACCTGGCTTTAAAGGAAAAATTTCCTAAGCACTAATATTGTTCTAAATTTGCTTTCTAACTGGAGAAGCAATGTGACTGGCTCCCTCATGCTCCTACTAGCATAGGTAGAGCCCCTCTCACCACCATTTCTTCCTCACCACAGTGGATTATAACCTTAAACTATGAACTAATAAATATGAATTCTTCCTTTTTTATTTGCTTTTGTCAGTTATTTTGTTACAGCAATGAAAAAGTAAATGAAATATAAAATTGTTACTAAAGAGTTGGGTCTTTACTGTGAGAAAAGTGAGCATATATTTCTTGGGGTACAGAACTGATTTATGGTAAGAATGTAGAATTTGGGGGTGTCCAACAACAGAAGCCTTAGAATTTTTAGTAGAGATTAATAGATGTTTTTTAAACAGAGATTAAAGGATTTCTTTTTGGGAGTTTCAAAGATCAAAATACCTAGAGAAAAACAGGGCGGGGAGGCCTGGCTCATGAAGTTTCAAAAGATAAAAAAAATTCTTTTGTTAACGAGAATGCAAGCCATTGGTGTTACATTATAGCCAAGGATACAGGTGCATTCTGTCTATGTCCTGAAGACGATCAGGCTGAATTAAGAAATAATACACTCATGTAACTTCCAAAGGAAATATCAAAATGTCCTGAGTGGGGCAGTTACTTGACAGTAACTGTCCTAGTGTGACATCCAGAGTGTGTCACTGCTTCTTGGGAGAGCTTAGGACAGGTGCATATGGAACAGAAGAGATTCTCTACATGACTGATTAGTTGCAATATGTATTTATCATACAGTTAAAGCATAACAATACACATCAACACAAACACGCAAGGGGAAACCCGGTCCTCTAGCAATTCAGAGTCCCAAAGTCTCAAGGGAATACCTTCCAGAGGTTAGTCCTTCCAGTACTCCCTGTGGAGTCACTCAGCGTCCACCATGATCACTGCACTCTCCCGGCTGGAGCTGTCAGTTCGGAGGCTCTGATCACGTCTGGTCGTGGCAAGCTCTCTCCAATCCTAAAGCAGACCAGGATTCTGCTGGAGTTCTCGATCTGGTTTCAAGCAGAATTTCGGCCTGGCCTTGGGCAGAATTTTGGTCTCTTGGGTGATACGTCGGGATGAGGCCCACAGGGTCAGTGGCTCATGTACCCAAGCATCGAAGAAGTCCTCGAGCTGTCAGTTTTTGCATGTTTCTTTTTTGGCTGGAGTCCTTCTGACTTATGTCAGTAACTTTAGCTGTTTCTTGAGATATGGCTTCTCCCATAGGATTACTTATCTATCACACACAGGCATTCGAGCTACTAAGTTTCGACTCTCAAGTCCTCATCTGCTCCACACAGTTTCACATAATTCCTGTGTGAAGTGATAAGTTAGCCTGAGAAGCCGAGAAGTTACTAGTTTCTACTTTCATTTCAAAGTCACTCTTAATATCCATCTTAATTTATTCCTAATTTCCTAATACATTCAGTACACAAAATGTACAGGATTCCTGCTGTGGTATGTTATTACTGTCTGCTCCCATCCAAGCCTACAGTAAGACAAAGCAGCAAGTTGGTCAAAGATAAGGAAATAGACATTTTGGTCAGAAGAGAAGTGAAAGCAAATTTAAAACTGTCCCCCTCTTGGTGGTAGCCCAGAGGAGACATCAGAGAAATTCTTAGAACAAGAAGAAACATGCCTGGCTTTTTTATACTTTCAGAGGTAACAGGCAGTTCTTCATCATGTGAGTCCAGAATGGCCTACAGATGAAGAGAATGGAGGAGACAGGTACTGAGTAAGACACAAATTAGAAGCTGTAGATTCACAGCACCCACAGCTTCTTTACTGGGTGTCAACAAAAGAACTGCAGGTGTAATGGCCCCAAATGGAGTCCCCCAGATTGTAATTGCCAAAGTAACTTCATTTTATATAAAGCAGCCACTTTAAAATTCAAAACCTAGAGAAATAGCCAGCTCCAATGTTAAGCACCTGAACTTAGTTGCTTCCCCTAAGAAGAGTGCTTTCTTGGGAGTAACTGACCTTGATCACCCACACACATTGCAGCTGTGCTTCTTGCCTAGCCAAGACACCTAAATAACAATAGTAATCAGAAAGTGCCTTACTGTCAAGGTCTCTATACGTCTGTTAAGAGAAGAACTAACAAACTTGTTCTGGCTTCTGTAGTTTGCTTATCTGCTAACTATCTGCTAACTTGGGCCATCCTCATCCTACTCAGGATCACCTGGCATTACTCATATGTGATGAAATTCCTATGGCATTTTTGGTCTTTACCTTTATAAGGTACTTTCACCCTTCCCTACAGACCATGGTTGTTGAATCTGACTTAGAGACCATGAATGGCTATAATCGTGATAAATTTGTCCAATTAAAATTTGAATTGGGTCTGGTGATCTTTTCCCAGTTGTTTCAAACTCCATAATACAGGAGTACCAGGTAGGAACAGCATGACTGCTTTCCTCAGGCTGTGGGATCTGGCCTCTTAGAAAGAGCAGCGTTTTAAAGAGCAGGCCTGGGTCCTGAAACAATCTCTAATGTACCTGAGTGGGAAATTCAGATGCCCGGGGAACACGGAATTCTAGGTTCAACACTAATATCACCTATGGTGGGCTGGGTGCCTTTCTAGATCAGAGGCAAGAGGACAATGATACAAGAATTTAATGTGTCATTGACTGTGTGGCCCTATGTCCAGAAGGAAAATTAGGACGTGTGTAGGGAGTTGCTGAAGACCACAGTAGCGGTTCTGAGAGGCCGGGAGCAAGTTGTGCTTGGATGCCAGTCTCTATGGAGTTGAGCAGATTCTGTGCCAGGAGGGAGAGGAAGCCAGGTCTAGGAAGACATGTGCTTCTCCCCCATTTTAGACCCTCCTTTCACTTAGGCAGCAGGGGTGTGGTACCAATGAGCACTTCCTGTAATGCTCCCCAATCAGGAGCCCCGAAGGGAGGTGGAAGGTGGGATCAATGCAGGTGCCAGGTCCTGGGTTCCACACTGCCGGTTCC
>NW_008339247.1:58213-64121 GCF_000622305.1 Nannospalax galili
TTTAAAAATTCAGGTCCTAGATAAATGGCTTAGTATTTAAAAGCCCATGCTGTACTTGCAGAAAACCAGACCTCGCTTACTTTTAGCAATATCACGTAGCTCACAACCACCTGGAATTACCCCTCCAGGGAGATCTGACACATTCATACACAAGTACCCATACACAGACATGCACACACAGATAAGTAAAATAGGTTAAATATAATGAAATTTTTAAATGCTGTGGCTATAAAGCTTTTCCACACAGCATTGTTTTACAAATATTATGAAAATCTCCTACTCCAAAAAACAAATCCTGAATCATCAATTCTACATTTACTGAAATAAGACATACAGAACAAAACGGAAATTACCTCTCAACCAAAGGCCACAGAAATAAGGAAAACAAGAAACAGAAGAGAAAACACTGTTTAACTAGAGGTCCAACATGTCATAACCTGAAAATACAGCATAAGCCACCTCAAAGCAATTTCTTAAGGGAAAGTGATGGAGAGTTCTGATAGGAAGGAAAAGTTCCCACATGAAATCATCTGACCAAAGGCAAAAAGTTACCAAGTATGGAACCATGGGGACACCCTGTTTGTATTCTAATTTCAGTAAATTGCTGGCGATTTCAAAAGCTAGCTGGAACTTGATAGTCTTCAGACTACATAACCAGAATACTACAAACTGTGCTGCCCATCACCACACAGACGAATTAGCAAGGAAGGAACTGGATCCTCACTTTGAGCTTTATTCAGAAGACAGGAAGTCAGAGATGGCAGTGAGTTTAACACCATGGAAAAATATACTTCCTGTTTTGTGAAATGGTTGAATTTTCAGTCACTGACACTCTAGATTCATTGACCTTCCCATGTGAACTCAGTATCAGTGGCTTGAGTGAGGAAGAGAAGTTTTGAACATGTTGGCAGATGGAAGAACTGCCTAGAACTGGGCAACTACAGCTAAATTTACAACTGCTTCCTGGGATGACCCTGAAGGGAAAATTTGACAGGGGGACAGAAATTTGGCGAGTGCCCACGGTCATAGATTTCCTTGGCTTGTCCAGTGAACATTGTGTTCTCAAGTACTCATTGTGTACTGATTCATCTCATTTCCCAAAGGGTTCAGGAAGAAAAAGACCATGGTGCAGGAATTGATCCTCATCATAGGTGAGGTAATGTGAAAACCATTTCCCAAGGCTAACCCGGATACATGTTCTTCTGAATGGTTAGCGAAATTGTTGGGAGATGGGAAATGGCATGATTGAAGAACTGGTGTGTCCTAGTTTACTTTTCTGTTGCTGTGATAAAAGACTGACTAAAACCAACTTGGAGGAGAAATGGGTTTGTTTAGTTGCCAGGCTACAGCCCATTGTTAGACATAGGAGGCCTATCCAGAACTGATGGTAGGAACCTAGAGGCAGGGAAATGAAGAAGAGATCAATGGAGGAATGCTGATTGCTAGGTTGCTTTCTATTACTTGTTCAGCCACGTTTCTTATGTAGCCCAGGCCTATGCCTAGGGATAGCATTGCCCACAGTGAGCTGGACTCTTTCATATTAGTTAGCAATTAAAACAATGCCTCAAAGAATGGCCACAGGCAAATCTCATCTTGGAAATTTTTCAGTTGAGTTTCTCTCTTCCCAAAAAACTGTAGGTTTGTGTTAACTAAACAGCTGAAGCACAATATGACAGGTGAGAAGGGGTATGTGGCTAGGCATTTGCAAGCGTGCAAAGGATGGTACATTTCCATTGCTATGATAAAAACCTGACCAGAGTAAATGCAATGGAGGACATGTTTATTTAAGCTTACAGTTTGAGGGATATAGCCATCATCATGTGGAAGTCCACATGGAAGGACTGTGAAGCAGTAGTTGGTCATGTTCTGTCCATGGTAGGGAGCAGAGAGAGGACAAGGAATCTGACCTGACATAGACACCTCAAGGCTTGCTCTCAGTAACACTAATCTTCAAGGTAGTCTTGAGGTCAAGGTTGGCCTAACCTCAAGGTCTGTTCTGAGGGCCAAGTTTTCAAACACATGAGCTCAAGGAAACGTTTTTCATTCAAATCACAGTATTTCAAATGTGGCCTCTGTAGGTTCGTGCTCATCCAATAATGTAAAATGCATGTATTACAACTTCAAAGGGTTCCAGAATCTTTAACATATCCAGTGCTGTTCAGAAGTCTGAAGTCTGTTCTGAGATTCAGAGAATCTCTTCAAAACAAGTTAAATGCTTCAATGGCACAGACTATACATTTCCATTCCAAAAGGAAGGAATGATTCATGGGAATGAAATATAAGATTAAAGCGACAATGAAACCCAGCACAGAAATCCTTAAATCAAGTACTTTCTTTGCCATTATCTGAGGCTCATGATGGAATCATTTGCATTCAAATATTCTCAAGCAATCCTACCACCCCCAAAATGGGTTGCAAGCCTCTTAATTGTTTGAATTTCATCCCATGTCTGTAGCTCATCTTGGCTTATGCTCCACAGTCATGGCTTCTCCCAGTACCAGAATTTCTGCCAGAATTTCCACTGAAATTTAGGTTTCACATTCACAACGTCCTACAATGGCCTCCTTGAGCTCCCCTGCAGGACTTCCAATCATCATGTACATTGTTCAACCTCCGCAGCTCTCTGGAGCCATGGTGCAAGACTCCATGAAGCCATAACTATCATATAGAGCTTGCCTTCAAAAACGGAATCATCCAGATTATTTTTCTTAGTTCTGTCACCACCTGAGATGAAACATAGTCATTTTGCACCACACTTCTAATGGCTTCTCTCTCTGCATAGACAATTGTTTTCTAGAACAACAAAACCTTCAGTAGCATTCTCAGTTGGGCCTTTCTCCTTTCATATTAAGCTACATTTTCACATGTTTGAGCCTTGAATTAGATCTAGGATTCAGGACTCCTTTCCTACTGTCCTAGTTTAGAGCACTGCTTTCTTCTTTAAAGGTGTTAATCCCTGTAACAGCTACTGCTGCCTCCTCAGACGTTGCTTGCTTACCCCTCAAAACTCACCGATTCTCCTGCCAGATGGCACAATTTTTATATTTTCTGACCCTTTGGTGCACTTTCACACTATCAAAATGGACAAGAGCGGCGACAATGGCACAGCCTGGTGCCATCATGTCTGCACATTTCCTCCATCACAGAAAATAGAGCAATATATTTTACATAAGCACCCTCCCATTCCAAGGCCTCTGCCAGAATGTAGCAACATTATTTTTCAGAATTCTTTGTTGTAGGAATGAAACGTATTGAAATGCCTTATAATTTTAAGTTCTGCACGGAATCCTTATCAGCTGGTGCTCCTTGCCCATATTTGTCTGGGCATTCTGTTCTACCAGAGTGCAACTAAATTCTGCTTACAACATTTTAAGCTTTTCTATGTTAAGTTCCAAAGTCTTCCAAATTCCTCCATTGTTCCAGGAAATTACATGGTCAGATTTATCCCAGCAGTGGCTCTAATACTAGGAACCTACTTTCTGTATTACTTTTCTGTTGCTGCAATCAAATAATCAACAAGTTGCAACTTAGCAGAAAAAGAGTTCAGTTTGCACTAGTTTTCAGGAAAAAGTTTGTTATAAAATGGTGGAAGAAATATATGAGATAGTTGGGTACATTCTATCCAGTGGGAAAGCAGAGAGTTAAAAAACTGGGAGCAACATGAGGAAACTCAGTTCTGGCCCCAGGAAAACATTTGATACAGCTAGGCTCCATCTCAAGGCTTATCCCCTGCTTGGGATCCAGAGTTCAAATACATGAGTCCAAAACATGTTACATTTACCTACAACGGTTCCCACAACACATGTGAAGTTGTTTGTTCCCATATACATAAACATTAAAAAGTGACTTGAGCAAAGGAAGACTTCAGTAGTCAAGCATACAAGATCGCTCTCTCTAGAGAGAGGTCAGCATCTATCCTTGACCATTTCTGTCAGTGTTCAATAGAGCCATGAACCACAAGACCCTTGTATCATGTAGTGATGTTGTACAACTCAGTAATATGGGCTTCCATGCACCAAGGCTGATGTGGATACAATTGCTTTGAGGGTTTAATCTGCCATGAGCAGAGATAAACTCTGAGCCCCAATATGGCACCACTCCCCATTATTACACACAAACAATCAGATGGCAAATTGAATATGCAGAGCACTACTCTCACTGTGGAAATGGCAGGACTTTGTCCTTATTGGAATGGAAGTTCACGTTGGGTGTGGGTGTGTACTATGCATGCACACTGTGCAGTGTTCTAGTTGCCAGTTTACTGGGGTGTCAGATGGGTGTCATTATACTTTCAGGAACCTTCCACCCTACATTATGACTCTTGCTGTTATTCATGTGACATAGGTAGATCAGTAATTCTGTGACCAAGTAAAACATATTTCTGTATGAATAATTTTAGACCTAGTCTTAACGTCTGGGAAGTTCTGCTCTCTTGAAACTATTCCAGGTAAGCCAGGTACACACCTTCAATTCCTGTATTCAGGAAGCAGAGGCAGGTGAGTCTCTGTACGACTGTGGCAGCCCTATTTTAGTGAAGTCTAGGCCAGCTGAATTGTGGGAGACCCTATCTCAAAAAAAATCATAAATGAATGAATGGATGAATAAATAAATACATTGCAGATAGCATATTCCTAGAGTTCGGGGAGACAATCACATGTGAACAGACAGGAGAAGAGGGGAGTGGTCAGGACTGAGGAATCAGTAGTGTATGAAATTCTGGAATTGAAAAAGAATGTCTGAGCTCAATTGTCCTCAGAGGGTCAGGAAGCACCTCCACATGGGAGTGTTACTGTGGAAATTCCAGGTTTACTAGGTGGAAAAAAATGCTTCAGCACAAAATCAAGAAGCAGTACATCTGATAACAATGTTGAGAAAAAGTTGTAGGATTTGGAGACAAGTGTGTATATGTCACATGTGTCAAGTTATCCTTAGAAAAAATATTAAATAATACTCAAGTATTAAGGATAATTCTTTAAAATCATGCTAGTTACATATGCCTTTAATCCCAGCACCTGGGAGACAGGGAGTTGGATCTCTGTGAGATTGAGGCTGCTTGGTCTACATACGATTTCCAAGTCAGGGGGGGAATAAACTGAGGGCCTGTCCCCCAATAAAATAATGACAAAAAGATAATAGACACATAAAAAGTAACTAGAATTTTCTCATATATAAATAGCAATGAAAAGGCATTCTGGATGAGCAGAAAAATCCACGGTCACAATTTGGCCCTTAGTAGAGATGCTCCCCATGGGAGCACCCTGAATTCAGGGTACTTTAAGTTTTAAGGGTCCAATACAGATGAGGATTTGGGAATTCCTGATTGGTATGTGTGTGAAATGTGACCGTGATTTGGAGCATTTCTCTGTCTGGGTCTGGGTTTAATCATTCACGATGATTGTTTCCAGTTTCATTGATTAACACTACATAATTTTATTTTTCTTAAAAGATGAATAAATAATATTCCATTTTGTTAAGTGTTCAATATTTTCACTATCTAATCATTAGTTCATGGACATCTAAGTTGTTTTCATTTTTAGGCTGTTGTCAATAGAGTAACAATGAACATGGATATAAAGGAACCTCTCTAATAGCATATAGAGTTATTTTACTGTATGGCCAAGAGGGGTCTGGATGGATTATGTGGTAGATCTATTTCTAGCTGATTGAGGAATCTCCACACTGATTTACAAAGTGGCTGCAGCAGTCATCACCCTCAGCAGCAATGAGAAAACATTTCCCTTTCTGATAGCCTTATGAGCATTTCTCCCTGCTCGCTTTTTGTATCTTAGCCATTCTGAGTAGGGGGAGATGAACTCTGTCATTTTAGTTTACATTTCCCTGAGGTTAGGGATGTTGAACATCTTTTAAGATGTTTCATAGCCATCTTTACTTCTTCTTTTGAAAACGT
>NW_008339247.1:64206-75298 GCF_000622305.1 Nannospalax galili
TATATTCCAGATATGAACCCTCCGTCAAATATATAGATGGTAAAGATATTTTCCATTCTTTAAGTTGCCTCTTCACTTGAAGGATGTTGTCCTTTTCTGTAAAGATTTTATATTTTCATGGGCACCCATTTGTCAATGCTGATCTTAAGGCCTGTGCTACCAGAGTCCTGTTCAAAAAGTACTTTCCTGTGCCTGTATGTTCTAGTATATGCCCTACTTTCTCCTTCCTCAAGTTCAAGATATCAGGTCTTATCCTGAGGTCCTTCATCTTTTTGGAGTTGAGGTTTATGCAGCATGAGATACAGAGATATAGTTTCATTTTTCTCTTCAAGGTGTCCAGTTTGCCAGAACCACCTGTTGAACATGTTGTCTTTCCCCAAACATATGCATTTTGACTGTTTGTTAAAAGAATGGTAGATGGAGGGCCATGGACTTAATTCTGTGTTCTCAATTACATTTGTCATTGGTTACTGTGTCTATTTTTATGTCATTATAGTACTGTTTTTATTATTATAGCTGTGTATTATAAGTTAAAAAAACAGAGATGGCGATGCTTCCAACTCTTATTGTTCAGGATTCTTTTGGATATCTTGGGTTTGTTTTATTTTTCTCACATTTCATATGAAATGTGAGGCCATTTTTTCCACTTCTTTGAATAAATTTAGCTTGAATTGTAATGGGGATCTTGATGAATCTGGAGATTCCTTTAAGTAGAATGACCATTTTCACATTATTAGTATCAGTTTCAGAAACTGACCCACCATATCTTTCATTTAGGTTAGGAGCAGTATCACAATCCATATCTTTCCTTGAAGCCCACCCAGGAGCCATTTTAAAATACACTTTATTTTAAATATTTTCAAATGTATAATAAACTTTATTTTAAATAATTTAAAATGTATATTAAGATTGGAATAACAGTACAAATTCTCTGGATTCCATGTGTGAATCCCAATCAATGAGATTCCCTTTTTGCTAGGTTTTTAGCAATTTTACATCTCCAAAAGCATTATTTCTGTATCCCTGGAGAGCCTTCCTGGAGGATCATGAGAACATCAGCCTGAATTAATGAAGTCAACACTGACTGAGCAAAGCAATCCAATTCACTTAACTCTTCATGCATATAACTCCCTTAGATGTGCTAAAACTATATCATACTTTTCATTCTGCTTTAATATTATTTCTCTACCAGTTTTTGGATATTCACCTAACATCAACCACCAGGAATAGTGCACAAACAAAGGGGACCCCAGGTATGGTCTGTTCATGGTTTATTCCCGAGTATTGCTGTATTGCGAAAAGAACAAAGCCCAGTGCTGCACTTTGCTCAGTTCTCGACACTCTTCTCCTCTGGAAATACACCTGGTGATTAAAAAAATACCCAGCTCTTAACTGAATCAGAACAAGAGACAGCTTATTCAGGAACCAAAGATGAGTGACAATGGGCAAGAATACAGATTCAGGTCACCACACACATCCAAGTGTGATATGAAAACAGGTCAGTGACCTTTGTATCTTAAGAGAGTGAAATAAATTAATAAATCACAACCCTTTAATAATAACAAAAGAATTGTGGGTCTGGGTGTTTGAACTCAGACAGCCAGGAATCTTGGCAAGTATCTCCACTCAGTGAGTCATCTGGCCTGTCTCACAGTCCCTTCTAAAATGGAAAAAGTTTAAAGAAATAATTAGAAAATTCAAAAACACAGAGCTATAGAGTAGGAAGTGAGTATATTTAAGAATTTTAAGAAATATAATTCAGAAAGCCAAGGGGAAAACAAAACAAGAGGGGATCATATAATCATAACTAGAAACAATATGATCAAGAACAGGTGGAACAAGGTCATACCCAGAGTAAGTTCACTAAAAGGTGAAATAATAAAAGTAAATATTATCCTCTCAGAGAAAGGATTAAGAGTGTGCTGTTTAATAACATGTTTCATTTTATTAATAAAAAAGTACACACTTGCTTCAGACCTCTGTACTTTATTTAGAAAACATGTTATATAAACAAAGACATTCAATAATTAATTGACATTCAATTATTAATTCATTAATTTTGGGGGATTTTATGTTTATACAGCATTATATTGGAAAATAATAACAGTAACATTTCTTTCAAATGAAATTTTATTCTTACTTATTTACTTTACAGTAGTGCATAGGTCAGCACCACTAGCTTAGGGTCTTGTAAACATAGTACCATGGGGCGCTCTTGTCTCATTTTCTTTTTCAGCGGTGAACTACAGCATGTAGGGATTGCTTAGGAATGTAAACACAGGTTTCTCTTACTGTTGGCTTAGTGATGTTTCTTTCTGTCATTGCTTGCTTATAATGTATGAAGTGTTTGGTTTTAATGTATTTTTCTTTCTTTATTGAGATTTTTTTTCAGGAAATAATTTCCCAAATTATATTGCATAAGACAGATTGGAAGATATAGCTAAATTACCTGATAATTTGAGATAGAATCTGTAAACTCAGTTCATAAATATTGTGGCTTTTAAAATTGTTTCTAATGATAGTATTGCCTAGTATGGATATAAATATTACTTTTGTTTTGGGATTTGAGTTTGCTATTTATCTGTGGATGGTCTGGAACACACTAGAAGGCTCAGGGTAAATTCAAATTCCTCAGTGCCATTTACCTGCTCTTATAAAATGAATGTTTACATACTGACTTTATGCAAATTAAGTATTAATAATAATATTGTATCATACTTCCTGTCTTCCATTTTCTATGTGTGAATCGGCTCTTCTATTTTGATTTTGTGAGGAATTATCAAATTCTGACCTATAAATTTTATTCAATTAAATATATATAAAATGCATATATATGAACACACACACACACACACACACACACACACACACACACATATAGATGCTCTCCTCAGCACCTAACATAAATTTTATTCAATATATATAAAATGCATATATATGAACACACACACACACACACACACATAGATGCTCCTGAACAGAGTTTTTAAAATTTTTTATTACTTTTATTGTATGTGCATATGTGTATTTCATGTATGTATATAAGTGCACCCATGTCATGCAATGCACGTAGAGGAGAGAAAAGTGCATCAGATCTTGGAACTGGAGATACTTATGGTTGTTAGCAGCCATGTGACCACTGAAATTCGAATGCAGATCTTCTGAAAGAGCAGCCAGTGCTCTTAACTGCTGAGTCATTTTTTCAGGGCTGGCACTTTTAACTCTCTTAAGTAAATAAGAGGCTTGAGAGATGTTTCAGCAGTGAAGAGCTGTTCCAGGCAACCATGTCAGTTGACAGACAATGACCTATTAATTCCAACTCCAGGGGATCTGATGCCTCTGGCATCTGAGGCACCTGCACTCATGTGCACATATCCCCCCACAGATACACACCATTACAAACAGTAAAAGTGGACTCCTGGCCAACCATTTATCACAAACATGACTTCTTGGGCATAGGGGCATACATATGATTGCCCTTGGTGGCCTGTCATTCAAATGGTCCAATCAGCAGCTGAGTCCCTTCCTTAGTCCCCTTTCCCTCCACTGTGTGTCCCCACTATCCCAGTTCTCTCAGGCCCCCTCTCAGTCAGCCTCTGCCCTTACTGCAAAGCCTGCTCGGGAGCCCCCTTAGGATGTCAGTCTGCTTAGCAGGGAAGAGGAAGTACGTGTATAATGCCCAGGGGAAATAGTTTAGTTGCTTGTATGTGAAAACTGTTTAAAGATCACAGACTTAAAAATTATACAAGCCTTAGAAAGGAGAGGAATCCTGAGAAGGAGCCACTTTACATGATAAAATATTTGCCTGAAAAAGAGGCAGCATCAGGGGAGGCTGAAAAGTCTAAAGAGTTACTGGAAAACTCAATTTTAGCCTCAGAGCTGAGAGTGAGAAAAAATGGAAGATGTTAAGTTGTGTAAAGTTAGAGGACCAGGAGTCAAAGGACCCAAGAAAAAGACAGAAATGAGAAAAGAAACAATCTAAAACTAATAGTAGCTAAATCTGACCTTCAGATTCAACAATGTTTGATGAAAAAAGGAAAAAGATTTAACAGTACTGTAGCTAGGGTAAAGTACTCCACACTGGAGCTGTTGAAACTAGGAAAGACTTACAAGCAAGCAATCAAAGAGCCCCTCACCATGTGACTCGTGAAGGTATGGGACATGAGAGCAAATAATGTCAGTCTAAGTCCTTCAGAACTTTACAGCTGAGTTATATAACCACCCATACACCCTTGTGACATAGGCTGTTTAGCCTAGGCCAGTACAGGAAGGAGCAGTCCCTAATGAAAGGCTTGTGCAAGGTATTAAAGATACATGGGGGCTGGGGAACTATAAAAGACAGGCATTACTGAGGGAAATAGGTATGAAAAAAGCAATATATAATGCCCACTTCGCTAGGCCAGATAGTGCTACGTTCACCTGAGATATAAAGGAAAGCTTAATTCAACTGGGATCTCGAGAATGATATAGAGCTTTAATGGTGTTGCTAAGTCCTTTAATAGGACAGAATCTTTGTAAAGTGAAAGAGGATTTAGCACACCTAAGTGACTCAAACAATTCATGTAAATTGTGTCTGGAGAATAACAGAACACCCAACAAAAGATATAAAAAACAGCAGACAGAAGAAATCGTCCATCTGGGTTACTCAAAGACAAATGAAGCAAGATTTATGTTGAGCTCAAATTCCCAAGGAAGAAAATGATAGAGAACTAAATTCTGTCGCGAGCCGGGACTCTGTCCAGCAGAGTCCAGGAAAGACGACACAGACACCAAGGTGAGGTTCAAGCTTCTGTTTCTCTTGCATCCTTTATTCTCTCTCTTTCATTATCTCATACACTATGATGCTGCTTCTGTTCTGTTCTGTTCTATTCTGTTCTGTTCTCTTCTGTTCTGTTCTATTATATCTCTCACTTCATTCTCTCTCACTTCATTCTCACTTATCTCATTCTCTCTCACTATGATGCTGTCTCGTTGTTGCTGTAGTTTCACTATTTGTTGTTTTCTTCTGTTCTGTTCTTCTTTATTACACACCTCAGCTGTTCATATAGCGTTTCCAACAGCCCTCCCTCTAGCCAGGACCAATCAGGGCACACACACGTGCAGCGGGCAGGCAGAGTGCAGCTCATTAGCCACGTAGCAAGATCATCTGGCTGGCAGCACCTGTTTTTGGGCTCACCATACTTCAGAGTTGGGGTAAACAAGCGGGATTCACGAGCCTTGGCAATCAGCCAAGAGTTGAAGTAAACAGCACGAGGTTTGGCAGCCAGCCAGGGCTCCATCTTTGGTTGGCTCGGCTGTGCTCGCTTCCCACAAAATTCAATACTAAGGAGTTCTGGAAGGCTTTATAACTGAAGAACCATTAACACAAGGCAGTAGGAGGATAAAAAATCTCCCAGGGGTGATTAAGAATTCCCAAAGATTAAATAAGGTACACTTCTCTCCTGAGAAAGGCTATGGAAGGGGTAGAGGCAGTTTTTCCCACCAGGGCCTCCCCCAGCAGCCAGGTATGGTTAGTGGAGGGAGGCAAGGTATGGCTATAGCCAGGAGACAGACCCAGGGCCTGCCTGGCTCATGGAACCAACAGGTGCAGTGGGGACAAGAGCCATCCCCTCCCTCCTTAGCCCGGTCAAGGTCAGGCAACTGGAGCCAGCCCCTTTAAATGGATCCAGGATTAAAGAATACAGAGTCTTCATTTAAGATCGCCAGAATGCAGAATGACGCAAAAGGGATAACTAAAGATAGTTCTGCTATGAAAGGACTCTGCAGCACATGGTTTCCGAGCTCGTGAGCTATCCAGACGTGAAGAGACTTCTACTTGCATAACAGAGAACCCCAACACTAGACCTTTTCTATGATTGATTGAATATATGATGTTAACCTTTGATTTTTTGGCAGATGTGACACCCATTTGAAAGATACCTGAAGAAATGAAGTCCAGCTATAGCTGTAAGATTCTTGGCAGTTTTATGGTTGGGTAAGATCAAAACAGAGGCTCCCAAATCTGTACAGCTGTTAAGAAAAACTACAGGATCAGGGGTGGGTTGTCCCCCTATGAGTTGTTGGTCAGAGAGAGATCCAAGAGTTCCTCAAATTAAAAAGGCGATTGCCACTAATGTCGGTTGTACACTAGAAAGGTCAGTAAGTTCATGATGCTGAAGACACTGCATGACGTGAGCATGGGAGAAGAAGAGACAGAGCCAGGACTAAGCTAAAATCTCCATGCCATCTGACGGATGGCTTTCATAGTACCAAAACTTGCTATGGTTGGGGAATCCCATATGATTCTGCTCAATAATGGACCCCACATGCTGCACACTCTAGAAAAGCCAAGCAATACCTGCTAGTTCAATACTGGCTCGATTAACATATATACAACTGACAAAGCTCTAATTGGATAGGGCCTGCTCCTAGGGGTGGAACACACATCTAGTGCTGTAGACCAGGCCAACCCCCTGTGTCAGGGAAGGCTACAGGCCCCAACGGGGCAGCCATTGCAAGTATTCTGTTTAATGACTATGATACACCTACTGGGATATCTTCTAGACATTTGTATTTCAATTCATGTTTGTTTAGCTGTGTTTACTTCCTTCCATTTGACTTTTTATTAGGGGAAACACCACTGAGATCAATCACTGGCCCTGTCTTGAAGATGAATGATGGGGAGGTCCAAGAGGTCAATATCTTGCCATGATACAAGAGAGGCCGCCGTGCATCTGCCACCCCTCCAAGGTTCAGAGAAATCCATGGAAGAGGTGGTGGAAAGTTTGGAAGAACCACAGGAAGGCATAGACCATAAGAGACTGGTACTATCAAGGGATAAATGGGGAAAACGGGGACACTCTAAATGGGGAAGCCATGGAGGAAGGGTTAGACAGGGAGAGGAGAGAGAAATAATGCCTAGCTAGTTTAAAAAGAAAACAGAGACAATCATATTAATCCAACAATCTAAGAACAGTTTACACATACAATATCTCTACGTGAGTTCAAGTGTAGTCTAAAGGCTACATAACAAGAAACAGTGACAGGAAAAACCTTCCTTTGAATTGTTGGTTAGGGTATTCCAAGAGACCCCTCAAATTATGCAGGATATTGCCTCAAACTTTGATTGCCTCACAGGTAAGACCCTACTGCTGAAGATAGAACATACTTCAGACACAGGATTTGGAGCAATGGACTAGCAACTCACCTGGAAGCCAGTTCCCCTGAAGGCTACCTCCTATAGCTTTGGAGAGCACTGTGAAAATGCCAGGGGAAAACATCAATCAGCAATCCACGACCAGCTTCAATATCAAATAACCACATCAATAGTCGGCTCAGAGTCTGATATTGGTGCAATAGTAGCATTTTTATCTTGGAGAAAATCAACAGCTACCTAATTGAAATAAAAGCCCACTCTGTGGGAGGAACCTCAAATATGGTACTGTAATAACCAAATACACATGGCTGGAGAGGTCCTAGATCTTAGGAAATACTCCAAGACTGTCACATACCTAGACTAATGTAATTTTTCTTAGTATATGCAAAATATGTGTCCTTATATTTACAGAAAATATCACAGTCACCACTCATTGAAGAAGCTTCTTTGCAGCACATGTAGACTATTACCACGTGTCACAACTGGTCACACACAGACATTGTCTATTAAGTGACCAGACCTAAATGGCACATCTACAATGCAACTGCTACACCTGATGCTGAGGGAACATAGAACAGGGGTAAAGAGAACATTAATGCATCTTTCACCTTTCATCAAAGAATCTCCCTCATGCAACAGAGGTCCAGAAATGCAGAAGATTACAAATGGCCCAAACGCAGAGAATAAGGGTCTGCAGAATGTGGTTCCTTGGACAGAACTTCTATATTAAAGTCCACCAACCGAGGGCTCAGGGTTCATTGCAGAAAAGAGGGTAGAAAGATTGTAAGAGCCAGGGAAGAAATGCACAGCCATATGAAAATAGAGTTCTACATGCTCCTGAGTCCCTGCTCATATTGAATCTACAGTAATGATGTCAGAGTACACAAGTCCCAAGCAAACTGAAGCAGCCAAAAACCCAGTAACAGAACTGGATAAATGGACAGCAGACCCCAATCTGAGCTGAAGAAACACTGGCAACTGATTATTGCTAGGTGAGGAAGGAAGAGCTGATCTTCCTAAAGTGAGGGACTCTAGATAGGCTCTTGACTAGACCTCAGATGAACTTGCATTGAGGAACATCTGGGAACATTAACTTGACACATTAGGTCTTAACACAAATGACAGAATGTACGAACTACAGTGCTGGGGCTATGGGAAGGTGCCAGTGGGGACGGGAGTTATAAAGATGATTAATATTGATATGTACTGTATGAGAAACACAAAAATTCAATAAAAACAAATTTTTAGGCTTGCTGGGATGAGGCCCTCACATGGAACACATACACCCATGGAGGTTGACATTCATACATATAAAATGAAATAAATTTAGATTAAGACTACAGGCCATGGGGCTGGAGAGATGGATCAGCGGTTAAGAGCACTGACTCTCTCTCAGAGGACCTGGGTTCGATTCCTAGCACCCACATGGCAGCTTCGAACCATCCTTAACTCCAGTTCCAGGTGAATCCGTAGCCCTCTTCTGACCTCCGTGGCATTGCATGACATGGGTGCACTCACATACATGCAGGCAATACACTCATACACATAAAAATAACAAAGAAAATATTTTTTTAAAAAGACTACAGACTGCTTTCTGCTCTTTTTAACTGATTGAGATGTTAGAAAGTGCTGGCAAAATTTCATGCCAGATAAAGTTGCTAGCCAGTGATGGTGATAACCTATGTTCAATCTCCAGGAACTGCATGGAGGAAAGAAAGACACAATTCCCAAGTGTTATTGCCTGACTGCCATAGCCTGCTGATATGTTATGTGCATATGGTATTCACACAGACACACAAAATCAATAAATACATATAATTTCTGGAGGACTATCCTTTTAATATCTTGATTATAGTCTATTATGTTGACAGATTGGTCAATTCAATTCGACCATTGGAGTTCCACAGTACTCTTGAGGCTATTTTAGAAATCATAATATCTATTCTTTACTGTATTTATATTAAAACACACCTCTCTAATAAGTCCCTTAGATAGCGTTATCAACTGATTTTCTGTTTTTTATTATCTTATTATTATTATGGATTTTTGTTTCTTTTCCTTCTCTTTTCTCTTTTTCCTCTTTTTATTTTATTTTTGAGGTAGGGTATCCCTGTAGGCCTCAGCTGACCTGGAACTTATTGTGTAGACCAGGATGGTATTGAACTCCCAGAGATCCTCCTGCCTCCACCTCCCAAGTGCTGGGAATAAAGTTTTGAGCCACCTCAGCTGGCCTTCAACTGATTTTTTTTATATGTTTACAAAATACTCCAAGATTTAGTATCTGCCAATAAGCACAATTTAGCCTATGTCAATACATACAGTTTATAGTTTAATCTGGAGGGGAGTTGATACATGACTAAATTTTCCATGCATAGTGTGATTCCACCTAGTCTTGTTTGAAACTAGGACACATTCTGGCTATTCACTTGTAAAGTCTAGTTGGACCTTTCAGGGAACACCTCTCAGTGCCAGACCTTATCCTTTCATTACATATAAGGGAAAAGGTTTTCATTATATCTGGAGTTTGGGGGACTAAAGCTAAAAATAACAGATCTTGGGCTTCAGGTTTCCCAAAGGTGGAAAAAATGGGTTCCCAATGAATCCATTTAGAAAATGGGCTAATTATTAAGAAAGAGAACAAAGTCTCAATATTGAAAGAAAATCAATCACTTCACCTATGATGGTCAGTAGATGAGCTCACCTTGCTGTTGACAGTCCAGCAATGTCTATGTGCAGCATAGAGAGGACAATGTAGAGGCTGCACAGTCCACACAACTGGACGTCTTAGGACCATTCTGGCAGAGATCTGAAAAATTCCTAGAGTTGTAGCTATTTAGTCCATGTTGGAAGGATAATGCAGCTGCTGTCCATTACTGGAGGATTGTAGCAGCCACTGGAGTAGACACACTCATCAGAGAGAAAACACACGAAGGCAGGAATCACTGCTTTTTCTGCAGACATCTTTATTGAGGTGCCAAACACATTTTGCCTGTTCTATATGTTTTGGCAGGTCACATATGTAAGCCAATTTCTCCCTCAAGTACTGGCAAACATATCATATACAATCTATGTGAACCAGTGACAGGTGCAAATATACCCTCCTAAGTGTGGACACTGGCACGGGCCTCTTACACCATTTCCAGGGAAGTAACAGGCAAAATCACCAACGCTTTCCCCCAACTCAGTGTCGTAATTGACCATGACAAGGCTCCTCATTTCACAAACACTGATCCACAGACCTCAACTAAAGGTAATAGGCTGCAATCAATCTACCCCAGAAACCTATTGGGAGTGTTTTAACAGGTTATTCATATCGGAATGTGTTGTCAGAAACATTAAACACCAGCACTTGGATGGCAGTGGTAGGTGAATACCTCCCCCAAAACCATGAAGGCTATTGCCACTACTGTTGGTTACATGCTGAAACTAGATGGTAGGTCACTATAGCTGAAGACATCACATGCTCAGGTTGCAGGCTACGGAGAAATGATGCTGGAATAAGGTGGATGCTACCTCCATTCTAGCTGGCTTGCATGGTACCAGGTGATGCAGACTACTGAGGGACAATTGTCACCAAGACTCCTGCTCAGTCATAAACCCTGTGTGACCAATGCCAACAGGACAGTCAGAATATGCCTCCTGGTGGTACAGTGGCACAACTACTGTTTGGGTCCAACAAACAGCTTTCAGGTTGGATTTACAGCCCACTCCACAATAGGAAATTTGTGCCTGATTTTATAAGACAGGAACAAAACTCATGTCCAGAGAGGTCATAGACTCCAGTTGGGAAGCAATTGCTATTGTTCTGTTAGATGGATGTGATGTGCTTCTCAAATTCCCTTATGAATATTTCATTTTATGTCTAAGAGGTCAATACTACTGTCAGTGGCAATCCATCATGGAAGGAATCGTCCTTTCACAATGGACGGTATACCACAAAGACTCAGAATCAATGAA
>NW_008339247.1:75483-77395 GCF_000622305.1 Nannospalax galili
CAAGAACTAAACAGAAGTTCTGGAATATTCAAATTTACAAAATTCCCAAGGCCACTCAACAAGTCTATAGAAGTAGTAAACAGGTGTGAAAAGAAAATCCCCAACTAACCAAACTGCCTGACAATTGGGCAGAGATCTCAGATGGCAGCTTCCATGAGTCATCACTTATCCTGATTGGGATTTTTCGTGATGCAGATGTCTGTGCTTGTCCATTTTCCTGGAGGTAACCCCAGTAAAATCCTTTGTTCATGCAATCAGACTTTGGTAGAATTGCTTGTTTGTGTCATTAGTTTCATATCTCAGGTGAGTAAATGTTTGCTCAGGTCTCCCCAGGAAAAACGTCATGTAGCATTGCTGCTCTTAGGAAGTGTAACAGCTTGATCCTTGTTGTTTATATTCTTAGAGGCTTGAGAGTGAGTCTTCCCTAACCTAAGTGAACTCGTTTAAAACATTAATAACTCTTGGATTTTACATTTTTTTCTCCCAAGATTACCTGACATTGAAAGAACTCTGCTGTGTGAAACTGCTCTGACATGTAATTTAGGAAGTTGACCACCACAGGCATTGTTCACAGTCATAGGGTTCTTTGCAACAATTAATTTCCTCTTGTAATTGTAAGGAACTATGAAAAATAAAGTTTTCCACATTCTTAGCATGGACAGGGTTTTTCTCCAGTATGACTTTTTCATGTAATGTAAGATAAATGTACAAATGTAGGATTTACATTGCTTTCATTCATTTCATTTTGGTCCAATATGAATTTTGCCATAAAGATAAATGTGACATCTAAAGGCTTTACCCCACTGTTTGCATTCATAGGTTTCCTAAAACATGGATTCTTTCATGTAAAAATGGTTGAGTTCTACAGCCTTCCACACCATTCTTATTCACAGGGTTTTGTGTAGTATGAAGTTGTCAGGTCTCTGAACATCATGGTGGCATCTAAAGTCTGCACTACATTATTTACATTCGTATGGTTTTTCTCCAGTATGTGATTTTCCATGTAACTTAAGACATTTGTGCCATCCAAAGGCTTTACCACATTGTTTACAGTCATAAGGTTTTTCTCCAGTATGAATTTTTTCATGTAACTTAAGATAATGGTGCACTCTACAGGCCTTACCACATTGGTTACATTCATGTGATTTATCTCCAGTATGAATTTTTTGCATGTAACTTAAGATATTTATGCCGTGTAACGTTCTTACCACATTATTTACATTCATAAGGTCTTTCACCAGTATGTTTCTTCATCTAAATGAAGACTACTGTTATGGGTTTTCTCCAGTATGTGTATTTTCATGCCAATGAAGGTAACTTCTATGTGTAAAGGCTTTACTACATTCTTTACATTCATAAGGCTTTTCTCCAGTACGATTTTTTTCATGTAATTTAAGACATTTGTGCCATTGAAAGGCTTTACCAGTTTTTACATACATAGGGTTTTTATCCAGTATGAATTTTTTCATGTACATGAAGATCACTCTTACATCTAAAGGCTTTACCACATTGTTTACAGTCATATGGTTTATCTCCAGTATGCGTTTTTTCATGATAATAAAGGTAACATTTACATGTAAAGGCTTTACAGCATTCTTTACATTCATATGGTTTTTCTCCAGTATGTATTTTTCCATGCCTATGAAGATGACTTTTACGTGCAAATGCCTTACTGCATTGCTAACATTCATATGGTTTTTCTCCAGTATGAATTTTTTCATGTAATTTAAGACATTTGTGCAATCGATAGGCCTTACCACATTGTTTACATACATATGGTTTGTCTCCAGTATGAATTTTTTCATGGAAATTAAGACAACTCTTATATCTAAAGGCTTTACCACATTGTTTACATTCATATGGTTTTTCTCCAGTATGAATTTTTTCATGGAAATGAAGATAACTGGTGCAT
>NW_008339247.1:78166-79584 GCF_000622305.1 Nannospalax galili
TTTCTATATTCTTTGTATTGATGGAGGTTTTTTCACCTTGTGTTTCCTGATGTACTACCAAAAAACTTTGGAAATCAAAATAATTTAAACATGTCTTATTTTCAAAAGGTCCATACACAGTGTGAGTTCTCATATGTCTTTGACAGCTTGTGAGAGAGTCAAAGTTCTGGGGCTTGTTTCCATACTCCTCATGCTCACATGGTTTGTACTGAGAGTGAGACGTAGGATGGTTATGGAAGAGTGAATGACACATGGAAACCTTCCCACACACATTGCTTTCACATGGGGTTACGTTGGTAGAACATGTCATGCTCATACTGGTGTTTGCGACCCATGTGAAAGGTTCTCCATCCAGAAGATCTTCTTCATGCTCACAGAATGTCTCAACCATGAAACTTCTGAAAAAATGACAAGTATATTAGTAAAAGGCAATATACTACTATTTATGACAATGTGTGGGTCACATACTGTTCCTAATTAGGTAAAGTATATGCCTTCAGCCACATATGGGTCGTTGGAAACTAAACAGATGGATAATTCTACACTACGGTTCCCACAATGCTATGATAAAAAGAGTGGCATTTGTTAATGTGAGTTCCTAGTACCATTTGCATGTGAAATGCCCTGCAAACACTGAATAGGATTCTTAAATTGAAGTACATGGTTCATTTCCTAACTATTAAAAAAAATCAAAGTTGTGCTCCTTGTTTATTTATTCACAAATGTTATTATGAAATTTCTTTTAATTGGAGCACAGAGAGATGGTTCAGCTCTTAAAACACTGTTGCTGCTTTTCAGCAGACCTTAGCTTGGTTGCCAGCATCCAAGACAGGTAGCTCACCACCTCTGATAATTCCTACTCCATGAGTCCAACAACTTCTGACCTCCTTTTGCACATGCATACAGGTTTGCAAAGAGAGACAGAGAGACAGACAGGCACAAAGATAAACTGCCGGTGCCAGCCGGCCAAAACAGACAGTACCTGAAAGGGGGAGTGAGGATTGATAGAAAAAAAAGGAGACAGAAAAGACGCTTCTTGGGAGGGCTCACAATAAATACTGCCAGCCTCGATTTATTTTAGTTCTGTCTTTTTATACAAAAGAACTCAATTAGTTACAATTGCTGTATTTCCCCACCTGTATCTGAGGGTCAGGGAGTGGTCAGATAAATTTCTTCTTGGATCCTTTTGTTTACCACTAATGCCTCAAGGTCAGGTATTGTGAGGCTCTCCAGAAAACTCCTTCCTCCTGAATGGGCAGGTTAAATACTGGTTTGCATGACACAAACTCACTAAATGAGGCTGCCAACAGCTCAATGATTAGCGGCTCCTGACAATAAACACACACACACACACACACACACACACACACACACACACACACACCAGCTGTGCACTCAGGAGGTAGTGGCCTGCCCTC
>NW_008339247.1:79701-80652 GCF_000622305.1 Nannospalax galili
CTACTCAAAATAGTTTGTAGATTCAGCATATATGAAATATGCCTGGTTTTTATATATACCATATTCATCCCGTTCAATACTCCAAATTGCAGAGGTGTATCAATGACAAGAAACGTTTCTTCCTTTATATAATAAGGGAAGGGACGATGACATTTTTACCTATAAAAGTGAAGTTCCTCCAGGTTTCCAGCATCACATCTCTGTACAGATTCTTCTGAGAAGGATCTAGCAAACCCCACTCTTCCTGGGTGAAGTTCACGGCAATATCCTCAAATGTCACAGAATCCTAAACATTACATAGACTCCAATGATAATATGATCATACAATTCTGTACTATATATATGTTTTGTTCAATGACACATAAGTCCAATTAGCATGCAGGAACCTGCTTGTCCTTCAAAATTCCTGCTAACAATGTTTCAGTTGTGCCAGCATGAGAAAATTTAACATTGGGTACAGATTGCATGAATGTAAATGATAACTCACCTAGCAGAAATGATTCATACAACCTCTAAGGTATATTATGAATAGTTCTCATTATGAAAGTCTATTAATCTATTAAAACTCACAGAGATAACTGGAGGATCAGCCCTGTGACACAAAACAATAACAGGCATTGAGTGTAATGAGCTTCCGTGGTGGGCACAAATTCACTCATCCTGTCAAACCTTGTTAAATTGTGAAATGAGCTACTCTTTGTCTTACAGGAGAAATGATGCAAATACTATAAGTAGGTTACTCAAGCACAATTTAAAAAATTATTTTATTTATTATTTTTATTTTATGTGTATGATTGTATTTCCTACATGTATGTAAGTGGGCCTCTGATGTGCAATGCCCTCAGATGTCAGAAGGGGACACTGGATTCCTTGGAACTGGAGACACAGACAATTGTTTGCTGCCATGTGGGTGCTAGGAATAGAACCTGGATCCTCTGCAAGAGCAGCCAG
>NW_008339247.1:81152-83329 GCF_000622305.1 Nannospalax galili
TGGAACATACACAAAGGTCAAAACAGAGAACAGAAAATAAAACGTTGGTCCCCTGACAATTATGACATGCACACACTCATATATATACACATTATACATACAATAATATTTTGAAACAAAATTTCAGACAACCAACTTTTCTTATGTTATGTGTATGAGTGTATTGCTTGCATGTATGTAGGTGCACCCATGTCTTACACCACACTCGGGGTCAGAAGAGGGCATTGGATCCCCTGAAACTGATGCTATATATGGTTGTTAGCTGTCATGTGGGTGCTAGGGATTGAACCTGGGTCATCTACAAAAGCAGTGAGTGCTCTTAAGTACTAACCCATCTCTCCAGGACCAATAAGCACTCTTAAAACAAGTTAAAATCTTCAATTTCAGTCTTAACAAAATGACATGAACTGCAGCAGCATGCCAGATATGGACACTGATTTGAGAAAATCACAGCTGGCCAGGCCTTCACTTCCCCCAGAAGACTTTTCCACAAGATCAAGACAAAGCTAGTGCCTGTGTGAACATCACCTCTGGTCAGTCCAGGTTACCATCCAGACACCCAATACGTAGCTCCAAAATGAAACTGGGTTTCACTTCCATGAGGCAAAAATCCATTGTTCTAATGGGATGCCATGTCTTAGACTGCTGAAAAAACTTCCTTTCACATAACACGGAGATCTATCACATCTGCCTTTCTCACTGGCACTACACATAATTGGGACTTACAATGGGCCCTGCATCCTTCATACCTTCACCTGGGGGAAGGACTCAAAATTTGCACAAACTTGAACCTCAAACCTTTTCATGGGCAGATGGAATGATGTCTATTCATACCGCAGAGTATGACACTCAAAAGAAATGATTCTACCAAAGTCTAGTTTAATATATTTACCGAACTTGTAAACAGAGAATGGTTTAGGGCCATAGCTGACAGAAACACAGGCGAATCATTGAAATCCCCCTTACCCTGCATAATGACTCATAAAACCTCCATCTCGAAAAGTTCCTGAAAAACTACTGGGGAACATCAAGGCCAGAGAGTCAGCATTTTCAGTAGTTGTTATCGGTTAAATGTTAATCTTTATGTATATATAACGTTGCTGAGGGGCACTGTGAACCTTGTTTCAGGAGATTAGAGAGCCTCATAACTGTAGTTTAAAAAGTACATTATTTTTCTTTATGTGCACATGAATACCTGAGTGAATGTCATGTGTCTTTAGCTTCCTCAGAGGACAGAAGAGGAGGTCAGATTCTCTGGAACAAGAGTTACAAGCAATTGTAACAGACATCACTGCTGGAAACTGAACTCGATCTCTGGTGAGCTGCAAATGCTGTCAACTGCTGAACCATCTCTCCAGCCCCATAAGTGAGCTTATGCTCACTTTTTTTCACTCTTTTTGAGAAAGAGTCTCCCTGTAGCCTCAGCTGGCATGAAACACTACGTAGACCAGGCTGGTGAGAACTTAAAGAGATCTACCTGCCTCTGCTTCTGGAGCATGGGGATTAAGATTGGGATTAAAGGCTTGCCCACCACACCCAGCTACTGCTTAAGTTTTACAAATCTCTATATTCCCTTCCTGAGAAAATATCAATTTAGAAGAAATACCTATGAAACAATCCATCTCTACCTCAGGCTCTTAGATTTTTCCCCCCCAACATGTTCTCTGAGCCCCAATTGATAGCCTTCTGTGCTCTGATGACATCTAACACAAAGGAACAAGGTGTAATTGGGGAAACAATTGTTCAGCCCATCCTCAAAGCAATCTACTGATACAGCAATCCCCATTAAAATTATGACAAAATCCATTACAGAAATTGAAAAAAGAATTTCAATTTTTATTGGGAAGCACACACACACAAAAAAAACCAGGATAACTGAAACAATCTTCAATAATAAGAGATCTTCTGGAGACATCACCATACTTAATATCAAATAATACCATAGAGTTATAGTAATAAAAACAGATGGAACTACCATTAAACCAGACACACTCGTCAATGGAATAGAAGAGAGGACTTAGGTTTGAGTCACATACCTACAACAACTTCCTTTTTCAGAAAGGAACCCAAAATACACACTGGACAAAAGACAGCATGTTGAAGAACTGGTGGTAGTCAGACTGGATTGCTACATAACAAAGAAGGAAACTGCATGCCTATCTCTCACTATGGTATTA
>NW_008339247.1:83729-85626 GCF_000622305.1 Nannospalax galili
TTTTTAGAAATTGTACAACATCTTTAACCACCAGGGAAATGCAAATTAAAACTGTGACATTTCATCTTAGCCCAGTCTTTGAGAACGGCTAAGATCCACACCACAAATGATGACAAACCGTGGCAAGGATGTGGGGAAAGAGTAACACTTATTCATAGTTGGTCAGAGTACAAACTGGTGCAGCCAGTTATCATTATGGTTATCATTGTGGAGATTCCTCAAAAAGCTAAAAACACATTACCCAAAGGACCCTGTATCCTACGACAGAGATACCTGTTCACCCATGTTCATTGCTGCTGTATTAGCAGTAGCCAGGAAATGGAAACCATCTAGATGTCTATGAACTGACAAAAAGACAATGAAAGTATGAAACTCAATTTACAGGTGGAGTATTCTTGAGCTCTTAAGCAAAAAGAAATTCTGAAATTCACAGTGAAATGGATGCGATTGGAAACAATCATCCTGAGTAACTGAAATCAAGAAAGACCTATGTTCTTGCTTAAAAATGGATGTCAGCTTTGAATCCTTAAATATGCATATTACAACTGGAGAATAGAGATGAGGAAACTAAGAAATGGCCTTGAGGAGGAAAGCAATGGAGTAGGATGAGTTAAAGGGGATGTAGTCAGCACAAAGGAGGGAGTAGGGGAGAGATAACATTTAGTTCTTCAAAGTCCTACAGCCAGGTGCAAACTATTAAAGCATTTGGAAGCTGAGGGTGCTGGGGGAGGAGAGAGACAGGTGGGTCTCTCTGAAACTGTGGCAGCCAAGTCTACACAGTGACTCCAAACCAGCTGGGGAGACAGGGAGACCCTGTGTGGGCTTTTATTTCATTCTGGAATAAGAGGCAAGACCTTGGAAACACTCAGCTCAGACACTGAAAACCCTGACATTAGCAGTATTGGGAAGAAAATTCAAGCATTAACAGGAATGGGAGAAATGAAGAGAGGAAATGTCAGTCACTTAACCTTCCACATTAGGAAATGGGAGAAACACAGAGCAAAACAACAGTTCGAAAATGAAATCAAAAGACAACACTAACAATCACAACAAGGATTCTACAAAACATTAAACAGAAAAAAAATCTCAGGCCCAGTGGTGCATACTTGTAACATCAACACTCTTGAAACAGAAAGGAGCATCATCATGATTTCAAGGCCAGAATGGTAAACGCATACATACATAGATACATACACATATACATAATACACTGATAAACCTATAGCTGATAAGACACAAAAATTACATATTAGAGGGCTAATCATTAACATGAATGTTAAAAGTACCTGGAAAAAGTTATTTTTCTCCTTGCTGTGATCAAATACCTGACAAGAACTTAAAAGGACAACAGAGGAAGAATGGCTTTGGGCTTATACTGTAGGAAGGCCTACAGCCCATCTGGGTGGGGCAGCAAGGCTAGGTGTTAACACAGCTCACCAATCAGAAAGCAGGCCTTAAAACTGTTCCAGAAGATGATACTTTAGATTAGACTATTGGGATGACACAGTCTCTGGAACTCCTAAACCAGGCATTCACCTCTTCTGCAGTTTTAGCTCTCCCTGACCATAAATAAACATTTCTTACAGGTTCATCATCAATTCTGTCACTGAGAAAGACTTTCAAGCCCATAATGCCTCCAAGCATAAGCACAGGCCCAAGCTGAACCTCAGCTTTTGGGATCATTCCTTCACATTATTAAGCCAGGGGATCTGGTCCATCTTAAAGGCCTCCTACAAGAATAAAGGCCACTCAAAGTGTTTTAGACCTGGCATTATCAAGTCAAATTAAAATCTCTAATTGCAATGAAGCAATAAGGTCCATTTCTACTGATGGAGAGCAAGAATGACACAGGTAGAGAGGGAAGGACAGAGCAGGTTCCTTAAGATGGGAACAACTT
>NW_008339247.1:85749-88979 GCF_000622305.1 Nannospalax galili
GCACATCCAAGCAGGACCAACAGTGAGAATGGGAAAATGAGGCTCCACTGCCATACTAGACCCTGGGCCCAGGGCCTGTTAAGTGGACTCTCAGCTCCGGGATCTTTCCCTTTCCAAAAGGGAGCTGTTTGCTGACTTCAGTAAAGCTGTGTGTGTTGCTTTTTTCATATTTTGGTTTTCTGTCTCCTCAGTCCATCCTTTGCCTGTCTCATGAATGAACGTGCCTATTCCCATGATGGTCACCCCACCTGTTATAACATGGGTTCATCTGGCCTCCTACAGAAGTTTCTGAGCAGGACTCCTGTGATCCTCTTTAGATCTCCATCTACTCTCTAATTACAATTGGGTGAAATTCACCCTCACAATTCTCCAGACCCTAGTGAATAGCCAATACCTCTCACCTTTCTGGGATCTACCATATAAACTTAAATTTTGTGCGGTGTTTCCTTTATCCACCCCACATCCTACAGAACACTGCCACTCATTTCAGGGAATTCATCCTCACCCTTTTCCTCCATGGAGACATCTGAAATATTCCTGGATCAAGGGTAAACTTTTCCTAAAAGTTACAAAACACATCTTTACTACAGTGCCAAAGGCTGCCTACCTGCTCTTGGGACAATACTGACATCCTTGGACTCTGTACTGGGTCTGGGCATCTTAACTGCCTGATACCTACTGTCACACTCCTTACCTGCTAGATGAGAATCCCATTATTGGGTCACTTACAGCCATCTGACATCCTGCTATTCCTGATCCTGATACATAATCTTACAACCTTGCCCAAGAATCTATGATCTCTTCAGACACCACAACTGAACCCTCACGGAGGACTGTACATTTCACTGCTCTTACATCCTAACTGGGCTAGTGATGTCTACACAGCAATTCCATGAGAATGGACGCCAGTGCTGGAGAGATGGGCCAGTGGTTAAATACACATGGTGGTCTTTCAGTGGACCAAGGATCAGTTCCCAGCATACACATGGTGGCTAACACTCATCTGTACCTCTAGTTCCAGGGAATCTGATGTCATCTTTGGACCTCTATGGGCACCGAATGCACGTGGTGCATGTCCATACATGCAGAACTAACATTTATACACATAAAATAAATATGTTTTAATGGTCTGAATTAAGTCTTCCCCCTGGAACCTTATCCAACGGACCCCTTTCTTGTTGCACGTATGACCCATCAAAACACTTAGACAAATGTAACCACAAATTCAGCTTCCTGCGTCTCCTTACTCTTCACTTGAAAGCAGTCTGATCAGATGCTGGCCACACAAGCCAGGCTTCCACTTGTATTAAAGCCACAGGGTATAAGGAAATGTCTGTTACCACAGGGACTCTTCAATCACACATCTTCACTCTCCTGTTAACAAGACAAAAAAAAAATCCACTTCTATTGAACCCATTTCCAAGACAAAACACAAAACTCACAGGTGGTTTACTTTCAGCACATCTCATGCAATGCTAAATAAAATGTGAATTTGAGATCAAGGAAATGGCTCATTTGTAAAGTGTTCATCACATAATCATAAAGACAAGAAACCAGATTCCCAGTACTAAGTACAAAGCTGGTTACAGTGCACATGCCTCCAATCCCAGAGGTGAGGAGGTGCAGACTCCAGGATGCCTAGAGCATGCTGGGCTGCTAGTCTAAGAGAATTGGTGAACTCCTCATTCAGTGAGAGAGCCTGTCTCCGTAAAGAAGGTGGAGGGCGGCATCAAGGTGGCTCCATGGATAACAGCACTTGGCTGGAAAACCTGGAAAATTCAGTATAATCCACAAAACCACATACAGGTGGAAGGAGACAAATGAGTCCTCAAAGTTGTCCTGAAGCCTCCACACATGCGTCATGGCAAATGTGAGCCCTCCACACACATGATATTCTTGTGCATACAAGGTAGTAATAATTTTTCTAAATTCAGAAAATAAGGAGGAAAGTGATGAATGGAATCACTCAATTTCAACCTCTGGTCTCCAAAAACATGTGGACAACTTCACACATACCTCTATTCATATAAACACATACACATGCACAAACACACAATCTCAGATCAATCAACTCTGAGAATCTGCTTGTGCTGAACTATCACCCTAAAAAGAACATACCATTCTCAGAAAGCTCTTCACATTCCCTCCCAGCCCAATGAACAACAGAGTCCTCACAGATAAGAGAGAATTCAACTGGTAGTGAGAAATGGAAAAGCCTTCGCTCCACAACAATATTGCCCAGAGTGTGAACCCTTCTTTGCAGTGGTTTTGGTTCCCCATTTCTTTCCTATCTCAACTCACTGCTTTGTGGGAATGACTCCTTTTCTGCCTAGATGTGGTCACATGCCAGAACTGCCCAAGCCCCAACTTCCCATGGGAAAATCACTCCTCTGTCAGCTAACATGACCTACACATTCACCATGGCCTTCCTCACACCCAACATCTAAGTTTCCCTTAATAATAAGTAAGCCCTTTATGAGACCTCACCTAAGAGCTCTGCTCACCTGACACCATTTCTAAGGTACAGTGTGCATCATGTGCATGGGGACACAACAGTGGATGGACATAAACTGGCATCTTATGCTAAATCCTAACTTGTGAGCTGAGTTAGCTATAGAAGTATAACATTATCTCAGGGACCCACATTATCTCAGTCCCTTAAATGATCAACTGCATCCTGTTGCTGAAGGACTCAAAAAACATTGTGCCTCCCTTAATTATAACACTGAAGAGATGATAAGCAACAGTGGTCAGTCAGGAAAAGGACAGCTGACAATTCCTTTCAGAAATGAGGCTTATGAGGCGGGAGGTCTTTAGGTCCATGATCGGACCTAGAGGTGTGAGAAGAACATCAGGCACAAAATGGTACAATATACAGAAGAGGCCAAATGTGATGGGGCCTTAAGGAGAAGTAAAAGTTCTCTTTTAAAACTTGGAGAGGGGACTGGACATATGGTTCAGTGGTTATGAAGGTGTAGGGCTTGTACAGGTGGCCTGAGTTCCATTCCCACCATTCCGAAGTGGCCACTCTCTACAATATTTAACTCCAGTTCAAGGGGAATTGCCTGTATTCTGACTACCATGGACACATGCACTCATGTACACACACACACACACACACACACACACACACACACACACACACAAAATAAATAAAAAAATAAAATAAATAAATAAATGCAGTACATTTTTTTTTTTTTTTTTTTTTGAGAAAAGGTCCCCCTTAAGCC
>NW_008339247.1:91335-93396 GCF_000622305.1 Nannospalax galili
TATAACCCCAGAACTGAGGGGGCATAAACAGCAGGACCCAGATTTCAACGTCGGTCAGTGCTGCATAGTATGTTTTAGACCAGACAGGGCTACATGAGACCCTCTCTCAAGTAAATGAACTGCATAACATATGCCCAATGGGAAGAAATTGATTAATGTTTGCTAATGTACACTTTATAAAGGTTATATCAGTGATTCGTGAAATAATGAACAAAAAGGATATCACTCTTAGCAGTTCAGTTTTTGAAAAGATAAATGGAACTGATAAATCTGTAGCTATTCTGACTGTAATAATTCATGGAGATTTTGGGAGATGTGGTTTGATTGAGAATGTCCCCCATAGGCTCCAAGTATTCAGACATACTGTCCCCAGTTGGTGGTGCTGTTTTGGGAGGTCTTAGGGGATGACGCTTTGGTGGAGGAAGGACATCACTGAGGGCAGTCTTTGAGAGCTCTTAAGCTTTGCTGGATCCCCAGTCCTTCTCTGCTTCCTGTGCTTTCTTGAAGATGAGAGTATTCTAATTTTTACTCTGGCGACCTCTGCCACCATACCTCCCCTCCTAGCAGGCTTTAGTCCAGACATGCAGGGATGGTTCAATATACACAAGTCAATAAACGTCATAAATCTTATACATGGTCTCAAAGACAAAAACCATATCATCATCTCAACAGATGCAGAAAAGGCCTTTGATAAAATTTAACATGCATTCATGATAAAAGTTCTAAAGGGAAAGAATTGACGGGAGGGAACATACTTCAACATTAAAGCTGTATACAACAAACTCACAGCCAATACCATTCTAAATGAAAAAAAAAAATCGGGAAGAATTCCCATTAAAATCAAGAACCAGACAAGTATGTCCACTATCTCCACTCCTTTTTAATACAGTGCTTGAAACTCTTGCAAGAGCAATAAGACAAAAGAAAGAAATGAGGGGCTGGAGAGATGGCTCAGTGGCTAAGAGCAATGACTGCACTTGCAGAGGACCTGGATTCGATTCCCAGCACCCACATGATGGCTACGAACCATCCTTACCTCCAGTTCCAGGCGAATCTGAAGCTCCCTTCTGACCTTCACGGCATTGCACGACATGGGTGCACTCACATACATGCAGCCAATACACTCATACACATAAAATAAAAATAATAAATAAAAATTTTTAAAAAGAAATTAAAGGAGAACTAATAAGAAAGGAAGAGGTCAAATTATCCCGTCACCTCGGCCCTCCCACTGGAGATGTCTTCACATCTTACAGAATGTTAAACTGACTGGGATCGTTAGAAAACCAGAAACCTTACAAGTTCCCATAAACGGAACAAAAACTGAGAGCCAAGTGTTTGTGTGAAGAGAGGCCTTTTAGAATTTCCAAAGATGCAAAAATAAACCTCAAGAATGTTAATAAAATATTCACAAAATAAAATGGGCTAGAGAGATGGCTCAGTACCGAAGAGTGCTTGCTGCTCTTACAGAGGACTGAGTTAGGTCCGTGTGTGGTGGCTCAAAACAGCCTGTAACTCCAGCACTATGGGATTCAACATCCTCATAAAAACTGCACAGATCTATGCACAGACACACACACACACATATATGCAAATAATAACATAAGTAATAAGTATTTTTTTAAAAAAAGAAAGATTAGCACCTATGAGGCTGGTTACCCTTAGAAACTTTTTTCTCTGAAGGTAGGTTGCTGGTTTCAGGGAATTTAACATTCTGGGAAAGATCCAATGAACATCAATGACAAGAGCTGCTCATACAACCGAAATGATTTCTACAAACATTATCACAAATTTTGAACTCTTGTTATAATTTTGTAACCAAACTCACAGAAATACAAAGAGCATCAGCCTTTCTGGAGCACTGTGGAGAATGAGTCCAGGGAGCTTCCCTGCAGATACTACTTCACACAAGTTGTCACTTGTTAAATACGGAATGAGCCCATCCCATCTGATTACAGCCAAACATACATTAGATTCCTAGAAGCAGTTTATTAAAGGACAAAGTTCCTGAAGTAGCAAATGTGACCCACCTGTCTCCACAACAATGCACAAGGAATAGAA
>NW_008339247.1:93956-96200 GCF_000622305.1 Nannospalax galili
CTGGCTGGACATTGTTTCAAATGTTTATTGGCCATCTGTACCTCACTTCTGATAATTACTCATTTCAATGTGTTACTTATCATTTCTGTTTTTTCAGGTATTGAGTGTTCTGAGTTCTCTCACATAGATATTGATGCTCATTCAGATGCATAGGTGGCTATGAATATTACTCACTCAGAAGAAAACCTCAAGTCAATTTTTCCTTTCCTGTACAAAAGCTATTTCATAAAATCTCCTTTCTCAACATTTAGCATATGTAACTTACATTTGATATTTCTTTGTTGGTGTCTTGTTTTGGCCACCTATTAGCAAGCATGTGGTACTAAACTCACCATTATTATTATACTGCAGTCAATTTGTGTCTCTTCATCCTTTAGTGTTTAGGGAATTAGGGGTGCTCATGGTTGATGCACATGTGTAGAATGCTACTGTCCTCTGTAAAAATTGTTTCCTTAATATAAAAACATTATCTTTATTTCTTCTGATGAATTCAGATTGAAGTCTTTTATTAGACATCCCGATATCCAAACCTGCTTGCTTTCTAATAGAAGTTATCATACCATTTAAAGTCCTTTCACTTTAAGCACATGATTCTTTAGCCAGGTTGGTGTGTTTTTAAAGGAAAACAAAGGCTGTTTATTTTGACTGGACAACGGAATGCATCATGATACAGACTCAATATTAAAACATGCTTATTTGGTTATATCTTAACATTCATTTACTTCTTTGCCTGCCTACTCTGGCTTACTTAGCTTTCCTATGTCCTCAAGGATGTATTTATTCATCTTTCTTTTCAATGTGTAGAACTTCTTAAAGTATGTTGTGTACTCCTGGAATAGTGGCATGGAAGGTTGTTTTTCTCCTTTAGTTCTGAAGGATAGAATTATTGCATAGAGTTATGTGGCTGATTTCAGAACTTGAAAGAAATTGCTCCTGACCCTCCTGGCCATTACACTGTGTGTTGAGAAATCTGCTCTTATTGTGATGGGGTCCCATCATAAGTAACTTGGTGCTTCTCTCTCTTTTCAACATTCATTGTTTTGTAAAATTAGTTTTTAACCATAATAGGATATGGGAAGAATCTTTTAGGTTCCTGTCTACTTGTCATTCATAATGCCCCTTGATCTTGATGGGAGAGAAAAAAGTCGGCAAGGATGTTAAGGAAGAAAACCCTGCCTATCATGAAACTCTCAGGGCCTGGAGAGATAGATCCGCAATTAAGGACATTGGTTGTCCTTCCAGAGGACCCAAGCTCATTTCCCAGGACCCATATGGTGGCTCATAATCATCTATGCCTCCAGTCCCAGAGGACCTATTGTCTTCTTTTGACCTCCCCTGGCAATATAGAGATAGGTCCATAAATATGCAACAATGCTCTCCATACACATAATATAGAAAAATAAACTAAAATAAAATTTAAAATGATATGAGGCTCAGCATGATGGCACAAGTGTTGAATGCCAATGCTTGGGGGGCAGAGGCAGGAGGATCTTGATGAGACTGAGGGCATCTTGTCTCCATAGTGCGTTCCAATTCAGCTGGGATGTTACGGTAACTGTGTTTTAAAAAAATTTTTTTTAAAGGGATCTCGTCTAATTTTATTTCTTCCCTATATTTTAGTATAGCATTACATTTGATGTATATCTAGGGGTTCTGCACCTAAATTTAAAGTAATGAAGAATACTGTAAGACTCAAATTTTAAATAGGCAACAAATGAGAAATGCAGACATTTATAATTTTCCATGTATTTACATTTAGTGGTTTGTGTGCACACACCAAGGTGCACTTGTGGAGGTCCAAGGACAACTCACAGAAGATGATGCTCTTCTTCCACCATGTAGTTTCTGGAGATGCAGCCCAAGTTGTCTACATTAAATTCAAAGGTATTCATTAGTTGAGTCATCTTATTTGCCTGAATCAAGTATTTGAAACATTTAACCTTCACATTTTAATAATATTGAGTAAATGTTACTCCATGTCCACCATTATTTGTACTCCACAGGTGATTTCACTTGATGTTCAGAATTTGAAATAAGTAATGATTCTGAACATCTGTTTTTCCATTTGATTTTATACCTGAGTCTTGGGAGTGGCAAGCTTTAATTCTGGAAAAGATTGACTTTTATACATGAATGCTTATCAGTTCACCTGGTGGATAATAATTTGATGTGTGTTATTAGCTCGATATTTTGTCTGATTCACTTTTGTGAAATCACACAGCATCCCATTACAAAGAATCTCTA
>NW_008339247.1:96416-99878 GCF_000622305.1 Nannospalax galili
TGACCCATGCTTTTCTTAGAATTATATTTTTGTTTGTACTGAATTCAGCTTGTTCTAAAAGTCCTAGTCTGTTGCCTACACTTCAAGTAAGGTCTCTTGCCTTTAGCACTTGGGCAGTTTTGATGAATCTATCATCAGTGTTACTGTTGATTAATGTATGGACATTTGTGGCTTTCTTAAAAACATGATGAGTGTAATTTTATAGTAGTTTATGATATAGTTGAAGATGAATGTCACTCATTTTCTTTGTAGTTTATTTGTATGTGGGCTTAGAAATTAGTACATGTGTGTCAGGAGAAGTACAAATTTAAGTGTTCAGCTCATGACGTTTGACAGTCCTTGAAGTAGTTAGAAATTCCTGATAGAGGCTGTTACCTCCAATCCAAAACATTGTGAAACTTTTTCTGTACTAACAATACATCACTAATTGAGGAATGCTCATTTCTATAGAGACATAGAAATTTGACCCTGAGTATTTTCCAAAAACTACAGAGTTGTACTTCATCAAGGTTTGGTGCAACGTGCTCTTAATTTAATTTTTAAATTCCTTTTAATTTTATGTGTATCAGTGCTTTGCCTGCATGTATGTAAATTTACTTGGTACATGCAATGCCTACAGAGGCCAGGAGAGGGCATCAACTCCCCTGGAGTGGAGTTAAGGACATTTTTAAGTCACCAGTGGATTCTGAGAACCAGCAGTATCCTCTGCAAGACCAGCCAGAACTCTTAATTTCTTAGACATTTCTTTAGCCCCTGTACTCCGAATCTAAATTTATTTTATTGGGTATGTGTGCCCAATGTGAGGGCCTGGTTCCAGTGAGCCTAAAAACAACATTAGAACCCTTGGGAATGGCATTACTGCAGGTTGTGAGTGCTTGTTTAGGTGTGGGGAAATGAAACTACGTTCTCTGAAAGACCAGCAAATGCTAAATGCTCTTAATTGGTGAGCCATCTCTCCAATGCCCTTGTGGAAGCTACATTACATTGGGAATCATACTGTGCTGAAAGGCTGGCTTTGGAAGTGGGGATACTCCCCACTTTCCAGAATTTCAGACTGAGCAAATTAGTCTCACAAAGCTCTCTAAGGTCCATTGTTTGAAGATGCCCCACACCTCAAATCTGTGACAGGAAGGGACAAAGACAGAAAAGCAGGGCAAGACTTCAAACATTTTGTTCCTGACAATAGCAAGAATGCAAAACCACTTCCAACAGAGGTTCCTATTGTTCTATTGTCCATAACAGAAAAGAGCATGAAGTGGGAAAGAGAAGCAGGATGTGTAGCTATGGGAAGCTCATTCATGGAGAGAAAGCTCAAGTGGAAACTCCTTCTAATGCCTCAGCCTCCTCAGTCAGTTTATCCTAGGTGCTGGGAACACCTGATTGGATGCTCTCTCTGTTGGTACTCTTCTTTAATTGGGAGCCTCACCAGAAGTAATACCACTCTGCCCAGGACCCCTAACCATTGTGAACTCAGCTGTCTAATCTAACGGTATTTTCCCAGTCAGTTTCAGGTGGATGTTTTAAGGCTTCTGACTTGATGATGCTTCCTTTCTGCTGTAATTTGTTCTTTCACTTGGAAGCCTCACATGAGGGGACATCCTGTCCTGCCCAGGACTCTTCATCTACCACTGACTTGCCTCACTGAGGCTGCCCCAGTAGATTTCTGATGGAATTTGGAGCACCTATTTTGATAATGCTATCCATGCATCTATCTACATAAATGCTACTAAAATATCCACCTATTGATTTCTTACATCGATTCATTTACTTTGGTTGTGGCATAGATAATAAACTCACATATTCAAAATTAAATGTATATCTTTCATAGATAATTTTCTGGACTACATAGAATACTTCATAAAGATAACTAAGTTCGAGCTCAGGGTGGTGGAACATAGCTTTAGTCCCTGCACTTGGGAGACAAAGGCCGGTGAATTTCTGTGAGTTGAAGGACAGGCTGGTCTATATAGTCAGTTTCAGGTCAGCTGCAGTACAGGGAGACCCTGTCTAAAAAAGAGCAAAGGAAGAAAAGAAGATAACAAGTTGAACAAATGTTTCAAATATTAATAGTAGTTAAAAATCATGTTAAAATTTAAGACTTCAATATGTATACATTTAAAAACAAATATATGATTGAGGAATGCCAAATCATCACCTTGGCCAGGTGTGGTGGCACAAGTCTTTAATCACAAGACTCCAGAAGGAGACCTAAGAACATCTCTTAGTTCCACACAGGCTGGTCTACATAACAAGTTCTTAGTGTATCAGATTCAAATAGTGAGACCCTGTCTTAAAGAACAAAAAACTTACAACTCAGAAGGATAAAAAAGAAAACTAGTTAATGACTGAGTGATGGATTAATATAATCATTAAACTGAGACCAGGTAATAGTTTTTCTCTTAACTATATTCAGATTGCATGGATTGGATATTGGATGTGCGGTAGAGAGCAGATAATTAACAAAATGAACACAGAAAACCAACAAGGATCAGAATCAAAACTGATATTCAAAGACATAGGATGTGTGCCTGAAAGCTTCAGTTGGGAACTTGACACACCTGTAAATTAATCCACATCCACTGCTCTGTAGGTAAGCACAAAAAACTCAATGTTTTCCTAAGCTGTAGTTTGGCAAAAACAAGCCTCCCTCTGTCCTAAAGACCAAGGGAGGAGAGGTGGCATTTATACCTCCCAGAAGGAATTTTAGCTACAAATATTCAAACCAAAAATAAAAAATTAATTCTAGAACCAAATGTCAGTCAGCATGGCCAAGGAACACAAATATAGCTTACCTCAAACCATATACGCCCAAGTTATTATAGTACCATGACTTTTCTTCCCGTTGTGTAGTACCAGAATGTTTATGCCAAAGTGCTATTAAATACATTGGTGGTAACATCAGGTAGGCATATTTCTTCTCAAGTTGTGAGATCTATCAGAATTCAGATCCTATTTGATAGCATTATTAGAATTGTGGTGGGTGAAAAACAGGGAGGAGGAACATTGGCTGTGATCCCCCACACAGCAAGGTGGACCTCAGGAACAGATTATTTAGCGTCAGAGTTTCAGAGTAGAGTGTTTTTCCATTTGGTTTTCTTGGCTCCTTTGTAAATGAAAGGGACCTGTAAGTCAGGTAAGAAGCCCTGTATAAATGGTACCTCCAACTGCTTTTCTATTAGAAATAAATCATAATGAAATATGCTGTTGTAATTAGCATGTAACTAAGTGGCCATTAGTCACCTGTTAAAGTTCTATTGTGGCTAGAAGGAATTGTAGAATAAAGGCAAGGCACTACCTCTTTAAGTTGCCATGGCCAAATGGTCAAGGTTTCATTCCTCACCCTCAATAGTTAAGGATACATCCAACTGGAGTTTTGAACAGGATTAGGAGGGTTCTTCCCCTGTAATTCTAAAAGAAAGTGGGAAAACTATAGACCGAGAGGATACAGGTCATTAGAAATAT
>NW_008339247.1:100910-101076 GCF_000622305.1 Nannospalax galili
TGGTTCTAGAGAGGTATGTGCTTTGTTCACCAAAAAGACATAAAATCCCATGTCAAAAAAAAATTTACATCCTTTAGAAGGAAGAATTTCAGTAAAATTTGAGTAGCCTTTCATTGCAATCAGTCCTTTGTCTAAGATTATGTAATGGCAGTCAGTGGCTTATGAC
>NW_008339247.1:101231-115436 GCF_000622305.1 Nannospalax galili
TATATAGATAGACATAGATAGATACATAGATCGATAGATGATAGATGATAGATAGATGATAGATAAGATAGATAGAAGAAGGGTTTCTTGTTATTCATTACAATTCATGGATAAATTGGTAAGATCAAGACCACCTTGGTGTCTTTTGATAAACAATCAATAAGAGAGCATTAAAGAGCAAATATAGAAAGTATTTTAAAATTGGTAGGATAAGAGAAAAATATGGTTTCATGGATCTCTAACATGAGATAGCCTTTTTGGGACTTATAGAGTTAAACTAACTTAGAAGCCCTATGGCCCACTACAAAAAAGCAAGGAATGTTATCAGATCATTAAAAATGTAAGAACCTGGCACCACTGGTGTTGGAAGTGCTTAATGGGGTGCTTAATGAATCAAGGCCATCCTGACTTGTGACTATAAAGTCGAGCAGAATCTTAAGTGTGTGAGAAAGGCTGACAGTGAAAAAACACAGTAAAACAGGAATTTACTGCCTAGTGTCAGGTTAATAAAATAGAGAGATATGTTGACAAAATTATGTTTTACTTTCACCTCTGCAACTGTGAATCTTAGCATGACTGTTCTGCGTTTTTTTGTAATCTTTGCTGTATATATTTCAAACCTTGCAACTGTGAAAATTACACTCAGACTTTCATCAAGCTCCTTTTGCGTCTGTTTGTCACTCGCCGACTCCTTGTCCACCCTCTTGACGACCCTGTTCCCATCGGACTGAACTGCCCCGGTCTGGGCTGGTCCGTTGCACATTTCTTCCTTGATTTTCTGTAAGATGGACTTTCATTTAATCCTGAGAAACAGGATTCCCAAACTTGACTGTAGCCTCAGTAAATGCCTGGAAGGTGTTGAAGCTAGGACACATTCTGGCTGTTCAGTTATAAAGTCTTGTTGGACCCTTCACAGAACACCTCTAAGTGCCAGATCTTATCTTTTCATTACATATAAGGGAAAAGACTTTCATTATATCTGGAAATTGGGGGATTAAAGCTGAAAATAACAGCTCTTAGGCTTCAGTTTTCTCAATGGTGGGTGAATGCATTCCCACCGAATCCCTTTAGAAAACTGGCTAATTATTAAGACAGAGAACAAAGTCTCAATAGTGAAAGAAAATCAATCACTTCATCTTTGATGTCCAGACTTACTCAGATGGATTGGTGGTTGGCTATTACACTTTGAATGGGGATCCCACCACCAAATCTTTTCCAGCATTATCTTTGAAGCTCAGCCATCACTAGAGTGGAAGGCCCATCCTGACATGAGTGTAACTGACAATATCCCTCATCAGTGACATCACTTATTTTCTGGGGTTAGAGGTTCCAGGGGGGCTACTTTCTTTTAGAATGCCATCAACAATATTCTATGCATTGGTTCATATTCACCTATGTAATCATGTCGAACGCCCCCCATGCCCACCAGGCTTGGGTCTTCAACAAGAAAGAAACTAAGACAAAAGTCTTGAAGTTATGCGATGAATTTATTCGAAGGAAGAGTCTTACAGGTAGGTGAGTGATCACTGGAAAACCTTTTTGTTATGAGGAACACAGATCTTATACAGGAATCAGATTTGGGGTAACCAAGGAATCACCCAGGAATCACCATGGATATTTTACTAACAGAAAGTAACTATGGACACAGCACACTGCTGCATTACCTCACCAACTCCAGTGCCTGCATACTGAACCGAAACTAAGTTTCTAGGAGACATGGCAGCAAAGCATGTCGGCTCAGACCGCTGAAGCAGAGAGCCCAAAGGCTCTTAAAGTGGCACTCTACTTATTTCCAATGCTTATGTCAAGCATGGCTCCCGACATAATCACCCCTGCTCTTCAATCTCCTCTTTATTTGTGGTTTTCTGTGATCTCACAGACATTGATCAGGCAAGGAAAATAATTTTAAAGGTTCAAGTAATTAATTGGGCTTGTTGTTGTACTTATACTTGCTGGCCATTTTAGACTGTCTTAATTTGTCTAAAACTCTAAGACAGAGAATTTAAATGTGATGCACAGAGTAGGCCAATTAGTGAAATAAATACCTATTAACAGTCTATATTTCTGAGCACATAATCATTTACAAACTGTAATATTCCCTATTATCTCTCTGAAACCTCTTTGTAACTTGTACAACCAATAGTAAGAGTCTGAAGCTTCCTTGCACAACCAATAGTATCTTCTTCCTGTTTGATTGTGGAATAATTCATATATTAGGATAATACCATCACCCAAAATCAATTTTATCTAAAAAGCAGTAATGTTTTCTCTTTAATCATTCCATTCCAGAAGATCCAAAACTCTTTACAGGAACTGCACAAGGGTGCACTTACATACATGAAGGCAAAAGACCAAGACACACAAAATAATAAATTTTATAAAATGTGTATGTGAACAGAAGCAAAACATGTTAACTATCCTGAAGAAATTTTTTCCATAATAAAATTAAAGTTGGTTTGAAATTAAAGCCCTTTATAAGAAACAATTAGAAATTGTTTTTGTTAAAAGAACTTGATTTCTCTGGTTCAGTTTATGTGACGTCCCAAAACAAATGCAGAGAACTGTGTATCCTACAGCAGAACTTGGCCAGTGGCAGATCACCATCCACCAATTCTGGTTCTCTACAATCCACCCTGTCACCAGAAACTATGCAACAAAGAATGCTGGAGAGGAAGAGAAGCATCAGATGTATGTGCCATGAAAGGGGTTCAGTACATGGGCTCACCGGGCTGTTGATAGACCAGCAATGTCTATGTGCAGGATAGAGAGCAGAACACAGAAGCTGCTCGGTCCACACAGCTGGACATCTCAGCAGTACTCTTCTGGCAGAGATCTGAAAAATTCCTAGAGTTGTTCTTTGTAGTCCATGTTGGAAATGCTAATGGAGCTGCTGCCTGTCACTGGAGGATTGTAGCAGCAACAGCAGCAGCCACAGGAGTAGACACACTCAGCAGAGAGAAAACACATGAAGGAAGGAAACACTGCTTTTTCTTCAGATATCTTTATTGAGTTGCCAAACACGTTTTGCCTGTTCACAGTCAAAGCCTGGCTTTATATGTTTTGTCAGGTCACCTATGTAAGCCAATTTGTCCCTTAAGTACTGGCAAGCACACCATATATAATCAGTGACAGTTACAAATATACACTCCTAAGTGTGGACACTGGCAGAGGCCTTTTACACCATTTCCAGGTAACAGGCAAAGCTGCCAACAAGGCTTTCCCCCCAACTCAGTGTCATGTAATTGACCATGACAAGGCTCCTCATTTCACAAACACTGATGCACAGACATCAACTAAAGGCAATCCGCTGCAATCAGTCTTACCTCAGAAATCTATTGGGGGTAGTTTGTTTCAACAGGTTATTCATATCTAGGTTTATTGGCACAGGCATTTAACACCATCACTTGGATGGCAGAGGCAGGTGAATATCTCCACCACAAACCATGTAGGCTATTGCCAGTACCGTTGGTTACATGCTGAAACTAGATGGTAAATCACTATTGCTGAAAACATCACATGCTCAGGTTGCAGACCATGGAGAAATGATGCTGGAATAAGGTGGAAGCTTCTTCCATTCTAGCTGGATTGCGTGGTGCCAGGTGCAATGCAGATTGCTGAGGGACAATTGTCACCAAGAGTCCTGCTCAGTCATAAACCCCGTGTGACCAGTGCCAACAGGACAGGGAGAATATGCCTCCTGGTGGTACAGTGGCACCACTAATGTTTGGGTCCAACAAACAGCTTTCAGGTTGGATTTACAGCCCACTCCACAGTAGGAAAATTGTGTCTGATAGTATAAGACAGGAATAAAACTAGTGGCCAGAGAGGTCATAGGCTCCAGTTGGGAAGCAATTGCTATTGTTCTGCTAGGTGGATGGGATGTGCTTCTCAAATTCCCTTATGAACATTTCAGTTCAAGTCTAACAGGTCACTGAGATTGTCAGTGGCAATCCATCATGGAAGAAAACTTCCTTTCCTAATAGATTGTACACCACAAAGACTCAGAATCATGGTGAAGATCCTGAGAAAAAGTGAGTATTCCTCTGGCACGGTGGCCTAATGTTAGCTATAGAGGACATTTGTATCCACGCCCTCTGCCCACAAAGATCTAAAACTATTACAAAAAATGTCAGCGTCAGAGGAAGGGGTGGAGTGTTGTCGAGGAAATTTTCTCTGACTTGATATAGTCCTTCTCAAACAGAGGAATGAAACTCAAGAACTAAACCCAAGTTCTGGAATGTTCAAAGTTGCAAAATTCCCAAGGCCAATGTTATAAAAGCTGTAAACAACTGTGAAAAGAAATTCCCCAACCAAGCTGCCTGTCAGTTGGGTAGAGATCACAGTTTCCATGAGTCATCAATTAAACTGATTGGGATTTTTTTTGATAGACCTGCCTATGCTTGTCCATGCTCCTGGAAGTAACCCAAGTAAAATCCTTGGTTCATGTAATCAGACTTTGGTAGAATTGCTTCTTTGTGTCATTAGTTTCATATCTCAGGTGAGTAAACATTTGTTCAGGTCTCCCCAGGAAAAATGTCATGTAGCATTACTGTTCTTGGGAACTGTGACAGCTCGATCCTTACCCGTTGTTTATATTCTAAGAGGCTTGAGAGTGAGCCTTCCCTAACCTAAGTGAACTCATATAAAACATTAATAACTCTTGGATTTTACATTTCTAGGAATGTTCTCCCATGATAATTTGACATTGAAAGAACACTGTGGTGTGAATGGTCTGCCATGTAATTTAGGAAACTGATCACCATAGGCATTGTTCACATTCACAGGGCTCTTTGCCACAATTAATTTCTTCTCATAATTGTAAGGAACTATGAAATGTAATTTTTTTCCACATTCTTTCCATGGACAGGGTTTTTCTTCAGTATGAATTTTTCATGTAATTTCAGATAAATGTACAAGTGTAGGATTTACCTGGCTTTCATTCATTTTATTTCAGTCTAATATGTATGAATTTTGACATAAGAGATGATAACTGTGTTATGTAATGGCTTTACCCCACTGTTTGCAGTCATAGGTTTAACTAAAATATGTATTCTTTCATGGAAAGATGATTGAATTCTAAAGGCTTTTCCACACCGTTCCTATGCACAGGGTTTTGTGTAGTATGAACTTGTCATGTCTCTGAACATCACCGGGGAAGCTGAAATCTTCACCATATTATTTACATTCATATAGGTTTTCTCCACTAACAGTTTTTTCATGTAAATGAAAATCACTTTTAAGTATAAAGGCTTTACCATATTGTTTACATTCACATGGTTTTTCTCCATTGTTAATATTTTCACGGAACTTAAAATAATTGTGCCATCTAAAGGCCTTATCACATTGTTTACATTCAGATGGTTTCTCTCCTGTGTGAATATTTTCAGGTACTTGAAAGTGACTGTACTATCTAAAGGTTTACCACACTGTGTACATGCATAGGGATTTTCTCCAGTATGATTTTTTTCATGTAAGTCAATATATCTGTGAGATCTTAAGGTCTTACCACATTGTTTACATTCATATGGTTTTTCTCCAGTATGATTTTTTTTCATATAAATGAAAATTACTTTTAAATCTAAAGGCTTTACCACATTGTTTATATTCATGTGGTTTTCCAACACTATGAATTCTTTCATGACCTTGAAGAGAAGTGGAAGACTTCAGATGTTTCCCACATATATTACACTGATTATGCTTTCTTAATGTTTGAGTACTTCCAGATGTGTGAAGTGAACTGCCATCAGCAGAGGTCCTTCTATATACTTTGTATTGATAGAGTGTTTTTTCACTGTGTTTCCTGATCTATTACCAACAAACGTTGGAAATCAAAATGATTTAAAAATGTTTTATATTGTAAAAGTCTATTCACAGTGTGAGTTCTCATATGTCTTTGACAGCTTGTGAGAGAGTTAGGCTTCTGGGGCTTGTTTCCATACTCCTCATGTGGGTGTTGGATGCCTTGAGCATGCTGGGCTGCTAGTCTAAGAGAATTGGTGAACTCCTCATTCAGTGAGAGAGCCTGTCTCCATAAAGAAGGTGGAGGGAGGCATCAAGTTGGCTCCACGGATAACAGCACTTGGCTGGAAAACCTGGCAAATTCAGTATAATCCACAAAACAACATAAAGGTGAAGGAGACAACTGACTCCTCAAAGTTGTCCTCAGGCCTCCACTCATGCATCATAGCAAAGGTGAGCCCTCCACACACATGATATACACATGCGTATGGAATAGTAATAAAATTTCTAAATTGAAAAAATAAGGAGGAAAGTGACAAATGGCATACTCAGCGTCAACCTCTGGGCCCCAAAATTACACAGACACCTTCACACGTAAGTGCATTCAGATGAATGCATACACACACACGAACACACAATCTCAGTTCAATCAACTCTGAGAATCTGCTTGTGCTGAACTATTGCCCTAAAAAGAACATACCATTCTCAAAAAGCTCTTCATATTCCCTCCCAGTGCAATGAACGACAGAGTCCTCACAGACAAGAGAGTTCAACTGGTAGTGGGAAAAAGAATAGCATTGGCTCCACAACAATACTGCCCAGAGTGTGAACCCTTCTTTGCAGTGGTTTTGGTACCCCCAGTTCTTTCTTATATCAATTTGCTCCTTTGTAGGTGTGCTGGATAACTTTAGTGTCAACTTGACACACCTGGGTTGAGGGAACTTCGGTTGGGGAATTTCCTCTACTGGACTGGCCTGTGGCCATGTCTGAGGGGCATCTTCTTGATGACTGATGTGGGAGGGCCCAGCCCACTGTGGTTGGTGCCACCCTTGGGCAGGGGGGCCTGTGTTGCATAAAAAGGCAGGCTGAGCAGGGGCCAGGGGAGCAAGCCAGTAAGCAGCATTCCTCCAAGGCCTGTGCTCCACCCCCTGCCTCCAAGTTCCTGCCCTGAGTTCCTACCTTGGGCTCCCGATGAACTGTGACCTGGGATATGTAAGCTAAATAAACCCTTTCCTCCCCAAGTTGATACTGGTCAGTGTTTTGTCATAGAAATGGAGAAACAAACCAGAACAGTAGGAATGACTCCTTTTCTGTCTAGATGTGGTCACATGTCAGAACTGCCCAGGCCCCAACTTCCCATGGGAAAATCACTCCTCTATCAGCTAACATGGCCTACACATGCAGCATGGCATTCCCCACACCCAACATCCAAGTTTCCCTTAATAATCAGCAAGCCCTTTATAAGATCTCACCTAAGAGCTCTGCTCACCTGACACCATTGCTATGATATAGTGTGCATCATGTGCAAGCGGGCAGAAGAGTGGGCTCACATAGACTGGTATCTTATGCTAATCCTAACCTGTGCGCTGAGTTAGCCATAGAAGCATAACATTATCTCAGGGATCCACAAGGCCCTTAATGGTCAAGTTCAACCTGTTGCTGTAGGACTACTCAAAAATCACTGTGCCTCTGTTAAATGTAACACTGAAGAAATGATAAAGCAACAGTGGTCAGCCAGGAAAAGGACAGCTGAGACAATTCTTTCAAAAATGAGGTTCATGAAGAGAAAGGGCTTTCCACGATCAGACCTAGAGGTTTGAGGAAGAACATTAGGCACAAAATTGGTACAATATACAGAAGCCAAAAAAGATGGGGCTTTAAGGAGAAGAAAAGGTTTTCCTTTGATTTCCGGATCGGGGACTAGAGAGATGACTTAGTGGTTACAAGTGTGTACTGCTCTTACAGGTGGCCTGAGTTCCATTCCTACAAGCCCAATGAGACCATTACAAAAATATGTAACTCCACGGGAATCACTTGTCTTCTGACCACCATGGACAACTGAATTCAAATGCATGCACACACAGAGACACAGACACAGACACAGACACACACACTTCTATAATGAAAAAAATAGGTCTTAAAACAAAACCCACAGCCTGGAAAGAAGCTTCATTTACAATAAGTAGGATGGGGGAGGGGGGGCAATGTACAGGATGGTGGGAGGCCAGAGGAGCCTCTTCAAAGAAATTCTATATTGCAATCCTCAGTGGACAGTTACAGAAAACTCCTCTGAGCAATCCTAAGAACAAAGAAACTACCAGACATTTACTTTTCACATCACAGTGACTTAGTTCAACAAAACTTACAAGACAAAGAGCATTCAGGAGCCAGGATCCATAATTCAAGAGCTGTTAAGCGACAGCAGAGGCTACTTCTAAACTGCCCAGAGAGAGCAGCAGGAAGCTGCAGCAGTCAAGGTTTATTTCAGCAGGAGAGAAAGCAAATGTGGAAAGGAAGGACGCACTGCGGAGTGGAGGGCGCACAGAGTCGGGTGCGGTGCCAGGGGCTTCCTCTAGTATGCAAACTGTTGAGTACTGGGCCACATTTCTGCTCCGCACTGGATCCAAAGTGGTCCCTTCCAGAAGTAGTCAGAGGCTTATTTTGAGGAACTTACACAAAAGTCAGTGTTAAATTAGATGCTAGTGACTGGAAAGCTGTCAACATCCATAATAGATAAACTCGCTAGGGGAAATGGAAAAGGTGTCTGCCAGTGTTCCTCAGGGAGGAGCTTCATAGAGGTCATGGAACCTGCCCAGACTGGCTGCTGTCTTCCCACCCCATCCTTCCTCTTCCCCACACAGCTTGCCTATCTCCTACCCGGCTGCACGCCCTCTTCCTGTCCTTCCCCAGTGTTCCCGACTTTGACATTCAGGCTCCAATGTTCACCCCCACTAACACTTGTTCCCCGCTCTGTACAGTCCCGACTCTGAAGCTGCTCGCGCAGCCGGAGCCTCCCGCTCAGTGTCGAGCACAGAAGCAGCTGCAGCAGGAAACGCCACAGCGGCCGCGCAGGAACCTGGTCGTCGGGACCGAACAGGACACGGGGCCGGCTGCCGCCCGCCCGGGAGAACCCAGCACAGCCCGCTCTGGCGGCTCCAGAGGCGGCTGCTCCCGTCTGCACACAGCCGGCCCCACGCTCACCATGGCCCGGCTTCCGGGTTTGCCCACGCTTTCCTCAGCGCCTCCCGTCTGCACAGAGCCGGCCCCACGCTCACCATGGCCCGGCTTCCGGGTTTGCCCACGCTTTCCTCAGCGCCCCACAGAACCCTAACTTCGGCCATACACCTGAAACGGCAGCGCGGAATCCAGGACTTGGCAGCTGCATTGGTCCCGCCTTCCACCTCCCTTCGGTGCTCCTGATTGGGGAGCACTACCGGAAGCGCCCATTGGCACCCCACCCCTGCTGCCTAAGTGAAAGGAGGGTCTAAAATGGCGGAGAAGCACATGTCTTCCTAGCCCAGGCTTCCTCTCCCTCCCGGCACAGAATCTGCTCAACTGCATAGAGACTGGCATCCAAGCACATCTTCCTCCTGGCCGGTCAGAACAGCTACTGTGGTCCTCAGCAACTCCCTACACACTTCCTGATTTTCCTTGGGGACATAGGGCCACACAGTCAATGACAGCCTGAGGAAAGCAGTCATGCTGTTCCTACCTGGTACTCCTGTATTATGGAGTTTGAAACCACTGGGAAAAGACCACAAGACCCAACTCAAATTTTAATTGGTCAAATTTATCAGGGTTATAGCCATACATGGTCTCTAAGTCAGATTCAACAACCATGGACTGTAGGGAAGGGTGAAAGTACCTTATAAAGGTAAAGACCAAAAATACCATAGGAATTTTGTCACATATGAGTAATGCCAGGTGATCCTGAGTAGGATGAGGATGGCCCAAGTTAGCAGATAGTTAGCAGATAAGCAAACTACAGAAGCCAGAACAAGTTTGTTAGTTCTTCTCTTAACAGATGTGTAGAGACCTTGACAGTAAGGCACTTTCTGATTACTATTGTTATTTAGGTGTCTTGGCTAGGCAAGAAGCACAGCTGCAGTGTGTGTGGGTGATCAAGGTCAGTTACTCCTAAGAAAGCACTCTTCTTAGGGGAAGCAACTAAGTTCAGGTGCTGAACATTGAAGCTGGCTATTTCTCTAGGTTTTGAAGCTTAAAGTGGCTGCTTTATATAAAATGAAGTTACGTTGGCAATTACAATCTGGGGGACTCCATTTGGGGCCATTACACCTGCAGTTCTTTGGCTGACACCCAGTAAAGAAGCTGTCTGTGCTGTGAATCTATAGCTTCTAATTTATGTCTTACTCAGTACCTGTCTCCTCCATTCTCTTCATCTGTAGGCCATTCCGGACTCACATGATGAAGAACTGCCTGCTACCTCTGAAAGTATAAAAAAGCCAGGCATATTTCTTCTTGTTCTAAGAATTTCTCTGATGTCTCCTCTGGGCTACCACCCAGAGGGGGACAATTTTAAATTTGCTTTCACTTCTCTTCTGACCAAAATGTCTATTTCCTTATCTTTGACCTACTTGTTGCTCTGTCTTACTGTAGGCTTGGATGGGAGCAGACTAGTAACATACCACAGCAGGAATCGTATACATTTTGATATTTCCTTTGGAAGTTACATGAGTGTATTATTTCTTAATTCAGCCTGATCATCTTCAGGACATAGACAAAATGCACCTGTATTCTCAGCTATAATGTAACACAAATGGCTTGCGTTCTAGTTAAAAAAAGAATTTTTTATCTTCTGAAACTTAATGAGCCAGGCCTCCCCTCCTTTTTTTTCTCTAGGTATTTTGATCTTTGAAACTCCCAAAAATACATCCTTTAATCTCTGTTTAAAAATTCTATGGCTTCTGTTGTTGGCAGTTCCAAATTCTTCTGCATTCTTATTACAAATCAGTTCTGTATCCCTGTTTTCTCACAGTAAGGACCCTACTCTTTAGTAACAATTTTCTATTTCATTTACTTTTTCATTGCTGTAACAAAATAACTGACAAAAGCAAATCAAAATGGAAGAATTCATATTTATTAGCTCATAGTTTAAGGTTATAGTCCCCTGTGGTGAGGAAGAAATGGTGGTGAGAGGGGCTCTACCTGTGCTAGTAGGAGCATGAGGGAGCCAGTCACATTGCTTTTCCAGTTGTTGTACCTCATCCACTGGACCCCAAAAAGACCACCGAGGACCCGACACACCTAAATGCAAAAGCAAAGGATTATGGTTTATTCGGGCTTAAGCTCGGGCTCTCAGACCTCACCAAATCAATGGATCTGTGCTGAGAGCACAGAGTAAGAGAGAGTGGAGCCTTTTATAGGTTTTAGACAAAAGGGGGGGAGGATACCGAAGATACATTTTGGTTGGTTCAAGGAGCCAGTGCGTGCCAACATAATTTTAAACCGATTGGATGTATAAGATGTAAGATGCAGAGTTTCTTATTGGTAGGTGCTATTCTCAGGGCTGTGGAATGTGTTAACTGTTACCTGTGGGGCCAGGAGTCTCCATTTTTACCTTAAAGGGCAGTTTTCATGCCCGGGATTGCTTAATCTATAGTTTCCTGGAATGGGGGTGGGGAAGAGCAGGTGGAGGTCAGGGCATGCCAGGGCATGTCTAGGCATGCCTAAAGCAACAGCCAAGCATTTTACAGAAGTTAAAGAGCAATTAGTGAGAGTCTGGAGGGATTTGGGGGTAGCAGGTGAATGAAGAGGGTCTCAGGGTTCTACATTCCCCCCTTGTCTTGTTACTGGGGAACCCAATCATGGATTCTTGTCGGCCAGCTCACAGGTATCTGGGGGCATTGTGCTAAGGGGCATATAGACTTGTTGCCTCTGAACCATAAGTTGGATGGTGCCTAACCTGTCCTTCATGAACGGTACTAATCTATTGAGGATGCATGGTCCAAAGGTGAGTATTAAAAATAAAAGTATAAGGGGACCTAATAGGGTGGAGATGAGGGTTGTCAACGAGGGAGATTGGTTGAACCAGCACTCAAACCATCCCTCTTTGGCCTCTCTTTCTAGTCTCCTCTGTTCCAACCCTTCTCTTATTTTGGCCATGTTATCCTTTATTAATCCTGAGTGGTCCCTATAAAAACAGCATTCTCCTCTTAGGGCGGCACATAGACCACCCTGCTGTAAGAACAGGAGGTCTCATCCCCTACTATTTTGCAGGGCTAGCTCAGCCAGCGAGCTCACAGAGTCTTGTAGGTGAGTAATTGACTCCTCGACTCAACAGAGATCTGAATCTAAGCTGGCTCTGAGCTGGGAATAATGCTGATCTTGTCTTGCCAGGGCTGTGGCTCCTGTCCCTATCCCAGCAGCAATCCCTGTCCCAATGAGGAGACTTAAGGTTACTGCAGTTATTGGCTCCCTTCTACGTCTAGTCAGGCTGGTAGTTCTTGGGCCTTTTAGACTAGTATAGAGGGTTAAGAAATCTTCATGAGTGTGGTAGGTGATTCTAGGCAGGAGTCTGATAGTAACACAGAAACCAGATGTTCTCTGCAGGACTTCCCAATTTACACAGGCTGTTATTCCTGTGCTGTAGGCCCACCAGCTGTCATTGTGAGGCAGAAGGAACTGCCCCCTCCCTGTGACATTAAGGGGGAAGATGGTGTTGCAGAGTCTAGTATAGGTCAGTGGGACCTGGCCAACACAGGTCCCTATGCCAGTTACCTGTGATAGGGTAAGGGAAACACTTGATAGCCATCTGCATTCTGTGTAATCCATGAGGGAGAATGTTCCTTGTACAGCAATTCCCTCATAATGGGGCGGGGGGGACAACACCGTAGCAGAGCCAGCAAGAGGGGGTAGCCTTCGGGTTGGTTGCATTGAGGAAGTAATAAGATGAATTTAGCATCTTCAAAAGAATTTCCCGGGTTGGGGTAGTGGCAGGAGGGGGAGGAAGAGGATCTGTCCTTGAGGACTCACGAGCCTGAGTTGTTGGCGCAGGAGTATGGGTTTGGGCAGTGGGAGGTCTGGGAGGAGGTTTAGCTGGAGAAGATTTATGAGAATCATCTGGGGGGGGATTTAGGACTTGGTTGGGTCCCAGTGCATGGATGACCGGTCAGAGGAGGAGTTGAACGGTAAAGAGTCCCCAGGGTCTCTGCCTGCATCATATAGCCGTAGGCCCCATGTGTGTCCTAAATCCCACCCCATAGACTGTTTTCCTTTCTCAGTGAACGGAATTATGAGGGGGTTGCACCATGGTTGGGTGCATGCCCCCCCATACCTCCTCCAGTGGTCCCTGCCCATCCCAGGGTGGTAGATCTGGGGGCCCGTTGTAGGGTTATTAGATCCCTGGTTGATGACCCTTTCCACCAGTAGGTGCCGGTGTTCTCACAGCCCCAGTCGACACAATAATAATCCCCAGGTCCCTGACATTTGTTCTTAACTTGTCTGCTGCATCCGTTGCCTGGACAAATGTAGATGGCGAGGCTTCGTGTGCATGATCTGGGCCCAGGGTCTTGGCAGCCGAAGGGAGGAAAGGGGGTGTGGTCGTGACGTTCCTATTCTCAGGAAAGATGCCATCAGCTGATAAGCAGTTCAATGTCAACAATAGACAGGTTAGCAGGAAGGGTCTCTTCCGATGCAGAGCTTGAATGGATTCGTAGGGTGTGGGGATGCCTTCCTGGTATCTCCCTTGTAATCCTCTGGGACTGCAAATGGGTCAGCAGGTTTTGCGTGGGAGTAGCGCACCCAAACTGCAATGCCGTCCACTTTGAGTGCGGTGGGAGTCGTCAAGAGGATCGCGAAGGGGCCTTTCCATCTTGGCTCGAGATTTTTCCGTTGGTGTCTGTGGATGAAGACCCAGTTGCCCAGTTTAAACCTGTGGGGTTACGGGGGGATGGCAGCTTCATATATGGCTCTGAGTTGTGGCCAGACCCATTGGTGGGTTAGCTGTAACCGCTGGAGTGAGTCCAGTAGGTCCTGGTCTCCCAAGGTTGATACTAGGTCAACTTGGAGGCTAGATATCATAGGAGGGGTGTGTCCATGCATGATTTCAAAGGGGGTCAAACCCATCTGGTATGGAGTGTTTCTTACTCTAAAAAGGGCAAAGGGGAGGAGAGCCACCCAGTCTGCACCAGTCTCTAAAGCTAATTTGGTTAAGGCCTCTTTTAGAGTTCTATTCATTCTTTCTACCTGTCCTGAACTCTGGGGTCTATAAGCACAATGTAGTTTCCAATTGGCCCCCAGTGCAGTGGCTATTCCCTGGCTTACCTGAGAGACAAAGACTGGCCCATTATCTGATCCAATTGTAGTTGGGAAACCATACCTGGGCAGGATCTCTTCAATTAGCTTCTTGGATACCACGTGAGCAGTCTCATGCTTGGTTGGGTAGGCCTCAGTCCATCCAGAGAAGGTGTCTATGAATACTAGTAAATATTTATATCCAAATTTTCC
>NW_008339247.1:115675-125172 GCF_000622305.1 Nannospalax galili
TTGCCTAACAATTTTTTCAATGGCTTGATTTATTTCCTGAATTTTAACTTTGGCCCTTCTTAGTAAGTCTTGCATCCTTTGGGTGCCCATGTGTGATGCTTGATGTATTTTCTTGAGCAATCTTACGCCTAAATTCTGAGGTAGGATAACTTTCCCTTCCATTGTCCTGACCAGCCCTCTAGGCATTGAGTCATAGGGAGAGTATGTATCCAGGCTAAGTCCTCGGGGCTGTAGTGGGGAGTTTTAGGCAGTTCCCTTGCTCCAGGATCAACCAGAGTGGGCAGAACCATGGAAGTCAGGGCTATTTCTTTAGCTGTCCTGTCAGCCAGATTGTTTTCCTTCTGGGTGGGGTTGCTTCTTTTTTGGTGACCCAGGCAGTGGATTATGGCTAATTTTGTTGGGCCCCAGAGGGCTTGCAGGAGGTCTAAGTTCTCTTGTTTATTTTTAATAGTCTTTCCCTCTGCAGTAAGGAGGCCCCTGTCTTGATAGATGGCCCCATGGATATGGGCAGTGGCAAATGCATATCTGCTATCTGTGTAGACATTGAGTCTCTTTCCTTTACCCATCTTTGGGGCTTTGGTATGCACGATCAGTTCAGCTTTTTGGGCTGATGTAGCTATTGGCAGTGGCTCGGCCCAAATGACTCTCGAGGTGGTTGTGAACACTCCCCAAGCATGCCTTTTACCATTTCTGATGAAGCTGCTTACAGCCATGTACCAGGTTTCTGCGGCATCAGGCAAGGGAACATCCTTCAGGTCAGGTCTGATGCAATGCACCTGTGCCAGAATTTCAGTACAGTTTTGGAGTGGGTCCCCGAGATTGGGATCTGGCAACAGTGTGCCTGGGTTCAGGGCCGTTGGTACCTGCAAGTTGATCCTGGGCAGATTTAGGAGCAGAGCCTGATAATGAGTTAATCAGGCATTGCTCAACCATCGATTGGGGGTTGCTTGAGCACCCCTTTGATGGCATGAGGGGTTGCCACAAGCAGGTCCTGTCCCATAGTTAACTTTTTGGCATCCTTAACCAGCAGGGCCACTGCTGCTATAATTCGCAGGCAGGGGGGCCATCCAGCTGCTACAGCGTCTAATTTCTTTGATAGGTATGCAATAGGTCTCTTCCAGGGGCCCACTCTCTGGTGCGGACCCCTTTTGCAATACCTTTACTTTCATCCACATATAAACAGAAAGGTTTGCTTATGTCTGGTAGTCCTAGGGCAGGGGCCTCTAAGAGCTTGTGTTTTAGGGTTTCAAAGGCCTCTTGCCTTTCCTGCATCCAGTTGAAGTCCTGTCCTTCTTTGGTAGCCACATATAGGGGTTTTGCAATTTCGGCGAACCCCAAAATCCAGAGGCGGCAGAACCCCATGGTACCCAGGAATTCCCTCACCAGTTTCTGGAGGTTGGTGCTGGTATCTTTAGCACAGTCTCTTTGCAGGCCTTAGTCAACCACCGCTGCCCCTCCTTGAGGATATACCCTAGGTAAGTCACTTCTTACAGATATATCTGAGATTTTTTTTTTTTTGCTGAGGCCCGGTATCCCAAGTCCCCAGGTATGTGGAGCAAGTCCTCTGTCCCCTCCAGGCCAGACTTCTGGTCTGGTGCTGTGATCCATAAGTCATCTACATATTGTAATAGGCTTATGTCGGGGTGTTGGGCTCTGTACTCACCCAGATCTTCATGCAGGGCCTCATCGAATATAGTTGGAGAATTTTTAAATCCTTGAGGCAGTCATCCAGGTCAGCTGGCTGCTGATTCCTGCCTATGGATCATGCCATTCAAAGGCAAAGTAGGGCTGACTGCTGGGAGCTAGTGGCAGGCTGAAGAAGGCATCCTTAGCCCTTCAGGTCCAGAACTGTATACCATTGCCGATCTGGTGGCAGGGTACTGAGTAACGTATAAGGGTTGGGGACAGTGGGATGAATGTCAATGACTCTCTTGTTAACCTCCCTTAAATCTTGTACCAGTCTATAGTCCCCAGATTGTGGCTTTTTGCAGGCAGGAGTGTGGTGTTCCAGGCAGAATGGGTCGTTCTCAGCACCACCAGTTCCATTAATCTTCTGATATGTGGAGTAATTCCATGTTTTGCCTCTAGGGGCATAGGATACTGGCACACTTTAACAGGGTCCACCCCTGCTTTGAGTTCAACATATACAGGAGGCCTGTGTCCTGCCAGACCCATACCCCCTGTTTCTGCCCAGGCTTGGGGAAATTTTTGGAGCCATGGTGACTAGAACCTGAACCGGTGCCCCGTTGTGAAGCAGGGTGGCTCCTTTAGCTGTGAAGTGGATCTGTGCCCTCATTTTTGACAATAAATCTTGGCCCAGAAGTGGGTAGGGACATTCTGTGATTACTAGAAATGAGTGGGACACCCGGCCCTTCCCTAAATCTACTGTTCTTTGGTTAGTCCATGAATAGGGCTTTGTTCCTGTTGCCCCCTGTACCTATGTGGTAAGGCCTTTAGATGTAACAGTGATCTTCCTCTACATGAAAAAATTCATACTATAGAAAAACCATATAAATGTAAACAATGTGGTAAAGCCTTTAGATGGTACAAATGTCTTAAGTTACATGAAAAATCGAATACAGGAGAAAAACCATATGAATGTAAATAATGTAGTGAAGACTTCAAATGCCACCATGATGTTTAGAGACCTGACAACTTCCTACTACACAAAACCCAGTGAGTAAGAATGGTGTGGAAGCCTTTAGAAGTCAATCATCTTTATATGAAAGAATCCATGTTTTAGTAAACCTATGAATGCAAACAGTGGGGTAAAGCCTTTAGATGGCACATTTATCTTCCTTTATGTCAAAATTCATATTGAACCAAAATGAAATAAATGAAAGCAGTGCAAATCCTGCGTTTGTACATTTATCTTATATTACATGAAAAATTCATACTGGAGAAAAACCCTGTCCATGCAAAGAAAGTGGAAAACTTTACTTTTCATAGTTCCTTACAATTAAAAGAGGAAATTAATTGTGGCAAAGAACCCTATGACTGTGAACAATGCCTATGGTGGTCAACTTCCTAAATTACATGGCAGAGCAGTTTCACACCACAGTGTTCTTTCAATGTCAGGTAATCTTGGGAGGAAATTCCTAGAAATGTAAAATCCAAGAGTTATTAATGTTTTATATGAGTTCTCATAGGTTAGGGAAGACTCACTCTCAAGCCTCTATCAATATAAACAACGGGTAAGGATCGAACTGTCACAGTTCCCAAGAGCAGCAGGGCTACATGACATTTTTCCTGGGGATACCTGAGCAAACATTTACTCACCTGAGATATGAAACTAATGACACAAACAAGCAATTCTACCAAAGTCCGATTATGTGAACCAAGGATTTTACTGGGGTTACCTCCAGGAACATGGACAAGCACAGATATCTGCATCGTGAAAAATCCCAATCAGTAGAAGTGATGACTCATGGAAGGTACAATCTGAGATCTCTGCCCAATTGGCAGGCCGTTTGGTTAGTTGGGGAATTTCTTTTCACACTTGTTTACTGCTTCTATAGCCTTGTGGAGTGGCCTTGGGAATTTTGTAAATTTGAATATTCCAGAACTTCTGTTTAATTCTTGAGTCTCATTCCTCACTTTGAGAAGGACTACATCAAGTCAGAGAAAAATTCCTCCACAACACTCCACCCCTTCTTCTCACTCTTAACATTTTTTTTGTAATTGTTTTAGATCCTTGTGGGAAAAGGGTGTGGATACAGATTTCCTCTCTGGCTAACATTAGGCCACTGTGCCTGTGCAATATTCACTTTTTCTCAGGATCTTCATTGATTCTGAGTCTTTGTGGTATACCATCCATTGTGAAAGGAGGATTCCTTCCATGATGGATTGTCACTGACAGTAGCAGTGACTTCTTAGACATAAAATGAAATGTTCATAAGGGAATTTGAGAAGCACATCACATCCATCTAACAGAACAATAGCAATTGCTTCCCAACTGGAGTCTATGACCTCTCTGGCCATGAGTTTTGTTCCTGTCTTATAATATCAGGCACAAATTTCCAATTGTGGAATGGGCTGTAAATCCAACCTGAAAGCTGTCTGTTGGACCCAAATAGTAGTTTTGCCACTCTACCATCAGGAGGCATATTCTGACTGTCCTATTGGGACTGGACACACAGGGTTTATGACTCAGCAGGACTCTTGGTAACAATTGTCCCTCAGCAAACTGCATTGCACATGGCACCATGCAAGCCAGCTAGAATGGAGGTAGCATCCACCTTATTCCAGCAGCATTTCTCTGTATTCTGCAAACTGAGCATGTGGCGTCTTCAGCAATAGTGACTTACCATCTAGTTTCAGCATGTAACCAACAGTAGTGGCAATAGCCTTCATGGTTTGTGGGGGAGATATTCACCTGCCACTGTCATCCAAGTGCTGGTGTTTAATTTTTCTGACAACACACCATGATATGAATAACCCGTTTAAACTACCTACTCCCAATACGTTTCTGGGGTAGAACTGATTGCAGCTGATTGCCTTTAGTTGATGTCTGTGGATCAGTGTTTGTGAAATGAGGAGCCTTGTCATGGTCAATTACATGACATTGAGTTTGGGGAAAGCCTTGTTGGTGGCTTTGCCTGTTACTTACCTGGAAATGGTATAAGAGGCCTGTACCAGTGTCCACACTTAGGAGAGTGTATTTCCACCTTTCACTGGTTTACATAGATTGTATATGGTGTGTTTGCCAGTACTTGAGGGAGAAATTTGCTTACATATGTGACCTGTCTAAACATGTAGAACAATCAAAATGTGTTTGGCACCTCAATAAAGATGTCTGAAGAAAAAGCAGTGTTCCTGCCTTCGTGTGATTTCTCTCTGCTGAGTGTGTCCACTCCTGTGGCTGCTGCTGTTGCTGCTACAATCCTCCAGTAACAGACAGCAGTTGCATTATCCTTCCAACATGGACTAAATAGCTACAACTCTAGGAATTTTTCAGATCTCTGCCAGAACGGTCCTCCTGAGACGTCCAGTTGTATGGACTGTGCAGCCTCTGCATTGTCCTCTCTGTCCTGCACATAGACACTGCTGGACTATCAAGAGCAAGGTGAGCTCATCTACTGACCATCATAGGTGAAGTGATTGATTTTCTTTCAATATTGAGACTTTGATCTCTTTCTTAATAATTAGCCCGTTTTCTAAATGGATTCATTGGGAACCCATTTTTTCCACCGTTGGGAAGCCTGAAGCCCAAGATCTGTTATTTTTAGCTTTAGTCCACCAAATTCCAGATAAAATGAAAATCTTTTCCCTTATATGTAATGAAAGGATAAGGTCTGGCACTGAGAAGTGTTCCCTGTAAGGTCCAACTAGACTTTACAACTGAATAGACAGAATGTGTCCTGGTTTCAAACAAGACTAGGTGGAAAGTACCACATTATGCATGGAAAATTTAGTCATGTATCAACTCCGCTCCAGATTAAACTATAAACTGTATGTATTGACATGGGCTAAATTGTGGTTATTGGCAGATACTAAATCTTGGAGTATTTTGTAAGATATAAAAAAGTCAGTTGAAGGCCAACTGAGGTGGCCCAAAACTTTAGTCCCAGCACTTGGGAGGTGGAGGCAGGAGGATCTCTGGGAGTTCAAGACCATCCTGATGTACACAATAAGTTCCAGGTCAGCTGAGGCCTCCAGGGAACCCTACCTCAAAAATAAAAAAAGAAAATAGAAAAAAAGAGAAGGAAAAGAAACAAAAAAAAGAAAATCTTTAATAATAATAATAAAATAATAAAAAAGAAAATCAGTTGATAATGCTAAGGGACATATTAGAGAGGTGTGTTTTAATATAAATACAGTAAACAGTAGATATTATGACTTCTAAAATAGCCTCAAGAATACTGTAGAATGCCAATGGTCGAATTGAATTATCTAATCTGTCAACATAATAGACTATAATCAAGATATTAAAAGGGTAGTCCTCCAGAAATTACATGTATTTATTGATTTTGTGTGTCTGTGTGAATACCACATGCACATAACATTTCACAGCAGGCTATGGCAGTCAGGCAATAACACGTGGGAATTGTGTCTTTCTTTCCTCCATGTGGTTCCTGGAGATTGAACAGAGGTTATCACCATCACTGGCTAGCAACTTTATCTGCCATGAAATTTTGCCAGCACTTTCTGACATCTCAATCAGTTAAAAAGAGCAGAAAGCAGTCTGTAGTCTATTTTAAAAAATACTTTCTTTGTTATTTTTATGAGTATGAGTGTATTGCCTGCATGTATGTGAGTGCATCCATGTCATGCAATGCCACGGAGGTCAGAAGAGGGCTACGGATTCACCTGGAGCTAGAGTTAAGGACAGTTCAAAGCTGCCATGTGGGTGCTAGGAATCGAACCCAGTCCTCTGAGAGTCAGTGATCTTAACCGCTGATCCATCTCTCCAGCGCCATGGCCTGTAGTCTTAATCTAAATTTATTTCATTTTATATGTATGAATGTCAACCTCCATGGGTGTATGTGTTCCATGTGAGGGCCTCATCCCAGCAAGCCTAAAAATTTTTTTTATTGAATTTTTGTGTTTTTCATACAGTACATATCAATATTAATCATCTTTATAACTCCCGTCCCCCCTGGCACTTTCCCATAGCCCCACCACTGTAGTTCGTACATTCTGTCATTTGTGTTAAGGCCTAATGTATCAAGTTAGTGTTCCCAGATGTTCCTCAGTGCAAGTTCATCTGAGGTCTAGTCAACTTATCTAGAGTCCCTCGGTTTAGGAAGATCAGCTTATCCTCACCTAGCAATAATTAGTTGCCAGTGTTTCTTCAGCTCAGATTGGGGTCTGCTGTCCATTTATCCAGGTCTGTTACTGTGTTTTTGGCTGCTTCGGTTTGCATGGGACTTGTGTACACTTACCTCATTACTGTAGATTCAATACGAGCATGGTCCCAGAAGCGTGTAGAACTCTATTTTCATATGGCTGTGCACTTCTTCCCTGGCTCTTATAGTCTTTATACCCTCTCTTCTGCAATGACCTCTGAGCCCTGGGTTCACCTGAGTTGGTGGACTTTAACATAGAAGTTCTGTCCAAGGAACCACATTCTGCAGACCTTTATTCTCTGCGTTTTGGCCATTTGTAACCTTCTGCATTTCTGGCCCTCTGTTGTATGAGGGAACTTCTTTGATACCCCTGTTCTATGTTCCGTCAGCCTCAGGTGAAGCGGTTACATTGTAGATGTGCCATTTAGGTCTGGTCGCTTCATAGACAATGTCTATGTGTGACCAATTGTGACACGTGGTAATAGTCTACGTGTGCTGCAAAGAAGCTTCTTTAATGACTGGTGACTGTGATATTTTTCTGTAAATATAAGGACACATATTTTGCATATAATAAAAAAATTGCATTAGTCTAGGTATGTGACAGTCTTGTGGTTTTTCATAAGATCTAGGACCTCTCCAACCATATGTATTTGGTTATTATTACAGTACCATATTTGAGGTTCCTCCCACAGAGTGGGATTTTATTTCAACTGGGTAGCTGTTGATTTTTTCCAAGATAAAAATGCCACTAGTGCACCAATATAAGACACTGAGCTGACTATTGATGTGGTTACTTGATCTTGAAGCTGGTTGTGTATCGCTGATTGATGTTTTCCCTTGGCATCTTCACAGTGCTCTCCAAAGCTATGGGAGGTAGCCTTCAGGGGAACTGGCTTCCAGGTCAGTTGTATGGGTGGACTGCGCTCTCTCTGGGTGCAGGGTGCGCTCATTCCCTACGGGTCCGCAGACTTCTCTGGGGAGTGGCGGCTCCAGGAGTGGCACAGCGGATCCACTGACTTCTCCGGCAGCTGCTTTGGGTCCCGTGTCTCTGGGAGTGACAGCAGCTGGTGGCTGTTGTAACTTCTCTGGTGCTGGGAGCTAGCTCTGCTACTGGAGCATTGTCCAGCTGGAATCCCATCCCTATTACACCCGTGTACCTTTCCTCAGGATTTCAGGGTTCCTGGCCACTGAACCCCACAGGGAAGAGGCACGGAGACGGCGAAAGCTGATGTGTCCGTGGGTCGGTAACGGAAGGTGCTGCCCTCCGGGGGAATCAGGTCGCCGGTACACAAGACTCAAGGCTCAGCTTAGTCTGTGCTTACAGCTTTATTCTTTCTGGGACCCAATCTCTGGGACCCAGTCTCTGACCCAAAATCCCAATATTAAGAGAAGGCTAAGATATTTTATACCATGGGGGTAGTGGTAAAAGCTTTGGCTGTTAGATGCTTTGTGAGGCATTCTATTTACATGTGGAAGTGGATTTCTGCCAGACAGTTGTCTGCTAGGAAAATTACAGGAAGGCATGGTACCTTTCAGAGCCAAAGGCCATGTTTATGTTATGGCATTGGTGGCGGACACTTCAAAAGGAGAGACAGGGAAGATGCCAGGAAGACACCCCGCTATGAAAGGAGCCCGCAGCACATTAATCCAGAGCTGCATGAGCTGTCTGGTGTGAAGAGGCTTACAACTTTGCATAGCAGGAATCTCCCAACATCTCCCTCTCTTTGATTTAAATATGAAGAAGTGCCATGCCAGCCCTAAAGGTCAACTTATTTCATCTCGGGAGAATCCAAAGTTTGATAACTGACTATGACCTGTTTCCTGTAGTGATTTTTAGCAAATGGCTGTAACTGTCAGCAGAGAAATCTTAAAAAACAGTGAGCAAGCACAATATACAGCATTATCAAGGGCAACAAGGGATAGGAGCCAAGGGATTGCTAATCAAAATAGATTACAAAGTTTTGAGAGTGTTAACATTGGTTTCAACACATCTGATTCAATTACAAAGAAACAGTACTTTTCCCAATATTACATAGTCTCTATGTCCAACAGTTATCAAGTCCAATGTTCTTTTATTATGAAATACAGTTCTGGTGAGAAAGCTTATTTTGGAGAAATTTTAGGCTGCCAGTCACTGATGTCACTGCTTGTCTTAGCTTAGAGCAGAATCGGATGCAGCTTGTTGTCATAGCAACGCCTCCACCATCCAGCGCAGGTTTGGTTTCTGCCAGTGAGGGGAGGAAGATTTATTCTCTCTGCTAGCAACTGTATAGGAGAAAAAGCTTCTCACACCTGAAATGTGATAGTTAGCCAGGTGTTTGAATCCACTTAGATGAAAGTCAGTGAAGTCTTTTTTGTTCCTGGCTAGAGAAGGGTGGTAGCTGGTACTGTGGTCAGAAAAAATCTATTGCTGGATGCACAAAAGAAACATTTAGGCATTGGGGTAGGTGGGAAGAAAGTTAAACTTGTGCCAGGACATAGTATCTGGTCCTCTGCCTTTCCTGTAAAATGACATTGTAAATTAACACAGACTTGGCTGCAGCTGTAGGCTGTTGAGAGATATGAAAGTTAGCTGTGGGGTACCTAGAAAATACATCTGAGAAGAATTTTGTTATTACTTCAGCGATTGTCCCATGTATCTTATTCTTTCCTAGAAAAATAAAATCTCTAGAACATGGTATTAGGGAGAGTGGGGGCTGTCTGAAGTGT
>NW_008339247.1:126356-127544 GCF_000622305.1 Nannospalax galili
GAAGTTGGGTAGGTAGGTAGGTAGGTAGGTAGGTAGGTTTGGATCTAGTAGGAAATTGGGGAGGTAGAGAATATGATCAAACACATCACATGGAGTACTTAAGAAATTACTAAAATATTACTTTTAAAAATAAGAAAGCATAAAGTTGAAAGGCGTGTGTTTGGTGGGTCATTATTATGTGTTGTCTTGTAGATATAGACTAACTAGTAGGGTAAATACGTAGGCTTGGATTATAGCTACAGCAAGTTCTAGGATGGTAAGTATTATTAGAATTAGGAAGGTAATGCTGGCTGTTGATAGGTTAATTGTGGTTAATACTAGTGTAGCACCTCCAATTAGATGAATTAGTAGGTGTCCCGCTGTGATGTTAGCTGTTAGACGTACAGCTAGTGCTATAGGTTGAATGAATAGGCTAATTGTTTCAATGATAACTAGTATTGGGATTAGGGTAATAGGGGTACCTTGGGGTAGGAAGTGGGCTAGTGATGCTTTTTGGAAGTGGCTATTAATTACTTGGAGAGCCTTTTTTGCATCTGGGTTTAGATACCGTCTGGAGGCTGGGTTTTTGTCTCCCTTTAGGAGATCAAAAAGTGGCTGTAATTACCTTGTGGGAATGGAAAGCCATGGCCTTAGCCAATTAATATCACCTAAAAAACTTTGAAGGGAGTTAAGTGTGAGTGGATGGGGGACTTCTAGGACAGGTTTGAGGGGCCTAACAGCAGTGGGTGTTATTTCAGTCCCTAGGAAGGTAATGGGGGGGACTGATTGTATTTTATTTGTTGCAATTACAAAACCTTTTGCCTCTACGGTGTTTATCATAGCATCTTTTTTATCATAGCATCTTTTATGCCTTCTAGAGAGGAATCCTCATCTTGCCAGACTAAGAGGTCATCCATATAATGATAAACATGCAGCACCTTTTTAAAGAGGGGTGCTAGTGCATTAGCAACAGCCTCCTGGCATATTGTAGGACTATTTGCCATGTCTTGTGGCAGAACTTGCCATTCATATCGATCAGCTGGACCAGAATTGTTAATTTTTGGAACTGAGAAGGCAAAATGTTGGCAAACATTTTTGTGCAAACGGATGGAGAAAAAGCAGTCTTTTATATCTAGGACTAACAGGGGAGTATTAAGGGGGATTGGCAGAGACCATGGGTAGGCCTCTTTGGGGAGATCCCCATATTTT
>NW_008339247.1:128320-133131 GCF_000622305.1 Nannospalax galili
AGGAACCTCAGATTGCTTTAAGATGGTTCTATCAGCCCCATTGTCAAGGAGGCATTTGAAAGTTTTGTTGTCTATTTTTATGGTTAATTTTGGATGGGCACTTTCTGTAATACTGGTTACCCACAATGTTTGTGGCTTCCCTCTTGTTAGCGGGGCTGAGGGCTGCCCCTGAGGAAGTTTAAAGGCGGCAAAGGCTTGCCATCCCTGTCATTTTTAGATCTACAATCTTTTTTCCAGTGATAACCTCTTTTACAGCGAGGACAGAGGGTTTTAGGAGGTCGAATGGCTGCTGAGTTATTTTGAGGGCAATTTTTTATCCAGTGTCCAGTTTCTCCACATTTAAAGCATTTTGAGTTGGACTGAGTTGCAACTGCAAGGGCTTGGGCAAGGGAGGAACCTTGGTACGTAGAAGTCCCAATGTCCTGAGTAGCAACAATCCACTTGTCCTAATGTTCATTCTTTAATCCCTGACATGCTTGTCTGTGCTCAGGGGTCATTCCTTCCCAGACAAGGCTGTTTAAAAGCATTGCTTTGGCTGCAGGATCTGTTATTTTTCTATCTAAGATGGCCTGCACTCTTAGTATAAAGTCTGGAAAGAGCCTCAGTTGGCTTTTGCTTTAGAAAGGTTAATGCAGAAGTCTCTCCAGGCCCGTGGGACAATGGTGTTAAGCGGTCCCATGCTTGCAGGGCACATAAGCTAATCCAGTCTATACAACCAGCTGGAATTGCAGCTTGCTGAATTCCTGTGGAGAAGTTGCCCTGACCAAAAAGCTGGTCAAAATTCCAATCCATAAATCCAGCTGGTGGATCCTGCCCTTGTTGGGGTTTCAGCTGTTGATTATGAGTGTCATTTCTTTTAGCCTACATTAGGCACTCATCTCTAAATAAGGCCTCCCATTGTACAAATAATGGACTGGGGAGGGTAGATCTACAGATATCTCTCCAGTTCTGGGGACTAGGAGGTTGGTATTAAAGGTTTGTGGTATAGATATTGTCCATGGAGCACCTGAGGAAGCAGGTTAGCATTAAATGTTTGTAATATAGATTTAGTCCAAAGAGCATGAATGCCATCTTTCTGCACAGCTTGGCGCAGTTCTTTAAGCTCTGTGGCTGGAAGTGGATACCAGGCTAGGGGGCGTTGTCTGGTTATTTGCAAATTAACAGGAAAAGCCTCTACTGGTGGGTTTTGGGGGGTCCTGAGACCTCTGAGGCTGGAGATTTTGAGGCTGGCAGCTTTCACTGTCTCTAAGGTTACACAGCTGTTCTGTAGCTATAAGGCATGTCTCCACAGGGGGAGGAGGCTGCCGAGGTGGAGGGGGAGGAGGTGATTTTACCTGAGAATCTTTGGAAGCTTTTGAAATTTGGGCTTTAGTATCTGGGCTTGTTGAATCAGCAAGAAAGTGGTGAGGATGAATTTTACTGATGGGTGGATTTTGCTTGGCTTGGTCAGGTTTTAATTTTGAAGCTATTGAATTTGTTACTGGGCTGTTTTTAGGGTCTTTTTTATCATCATTAATTTTAGGTGGGTTTTTTAAACATTGTTGGATGGCTGCCATTATTGGAAAAAAGGAAAGAGGAAAATCATGCTTTTCTTGGGCTTCTTTTTATATGCCAAATGTGAAAGAAAGCTCCATACCTCTGGATCAGATATGTCTGCGGATATAATCCAGGGTGCAAATTGATACACCTCATTCCAAAATTTTAAGCTTTCCTCTTTTGAAATCTTAAGTCCTCTGGATTTAAGTAGAGTCTTAAGAGAACAGATCTGACGTTTCCTCTGTCTTGATACAGAACTTCCCATTGCAAGGGGAAGATGTTTATTATTATTATTATTTAATGTTTGTTTGTTTTAGGTGTTTTTACAGCAGTCGGACACTAGATGGCAGAAGCGCCTTGGCTGAGACTGCAGAGGAAAAATGTGTGTCGCTTTAAATCTTTTGTCTTTGGAGCCGCTTTAGCTGCAGCCGCTCAGTAGGGGTTTAGCTAATTTGAATTTTCACTGACACTCGCTTTCAGCTGCTTGCCTGAACGCTTGGGGGCAGAGAGAGAGCTGGCTGGAGGAATTCTGCCTGACTCCAAGGCTTAGGTGGAAATCCCTGGAAGTTTTTTTGGGATTTTTCTCTAACAGTGTTCAGATAGAAAAGTGAGGAAGTGACGGTTTCCAAAGCAACATTCCTGAAATCAATTTTTCAGGGGATCACAGTGGCTCCCAGTCAAAAGACCTGCCAGCATATTTCAAGAGGCTGGCGGCCACCCTGATGGTTCTTACTGGCCGATGCGTGACCAGTTTTGATATTAAAAGAAGATGTTTACACAGAGGTCTTTTCGTCCACACCTGAACAGGCAGTCGGGGTCCTCCTAGGAGATCAGAGAGACCTTTGGTTAACACCAGGGGGTAGCCCTGGCCAGGAAACCTCAGTTGTCTCTCTGGTCCTAGCAGTCCCTCGTGAGGATTTCTAGACTGGAAAAGGAAAGGAGGAAATTTTTAGAAGGAAGAGATTAGATTTACCCTCCTGAGTGGGAGGGATACTCACGGATTCCCAGCATTTCTGTGGGCACCAGCTCCTAGCTGGCACGAGGTTCAGAGTCTAAGCTCCACGTTGTGAGAGGGTCCCACGAGGTTCAGGGGAGCCCCACATTGTGGCGCCAGATATGGGCGGACTGCGCTCTCTCTGGGTGCAGGGTGTGCTCACTCCCTGCGGGTCCACAGACTTCTCTGGGGAGTGGTGGCTCCGGGAGTGGCACGGCGGATCTGCCGACTTCTCTGGCGGCTGCTTTGGGTCCCGCGTCTCTGGGAGTGACAGCAGCTGGTGGCTGTCATAGCTTCTCTGTTGCTGGGAGCTAGCTCTGCTACTGGAGCATTGTCCAGCCGGAATCCCATCCCTATTACACCGTGTACTTTTCCTCAGTATTGCGGGGTGCCTGGCCACTGAACCCCACAGGGAAGAGGCACGGAGACAGCAAAAGCTGATGTGTCCGTGGGTCGGTAACGGAAGGTGCTGCCCTCTGGGGGAATCAGGTCGCCGGTACACAAGACTCAAGGCTCGGCTTAGTCTGTGCTTACAGTTTTATTCTCTCTGGGACCCAATCTCTGGGACCCAGTCTCTGACCCAAAATCCCAATGTTAAGAGAAGGCTAAGATATTTTATACCATGGGGGTAGTGGTAAAAGCTTTGGCTGTTAGATGCTTTGTGAGGCATTCTATTTACATGTGGAAGTGGGGATTTCTGCGACAGTTGTCTGCTAGGAAAATTACAGGAAGTCATGGTCCCTTTCAGAGCCAAAGGCCATGTTTATGTTATGGCATTGGTGGCGGACACTTCAAAAGGAGAGACAGGGAAGATGCCAGGAAGACACCCCGCTATGAAAGGAGCCCGCAGCACATTAATCCCGAGCTGCATGAGCTGTCCGGTGTGAAGGGGCTTACAACTTTGCATAACAGAGATCTCCCAACAAGTTGCTAGTCCATTGCTCCAAATCCTGTGTCTGAGGTATGTTCTGTCTTCAGCAGTAGGGTCTTACCTGTGAGGCAATCAAAGTCTGTGGCAGTATCCTGCATAATTTGAGGGGTCTCTTGGAATACCCTAATCAACAATTCAAAGGAAGGCTTTTCCTGTCACTGTTTCTTGTTTTTTAACCTTTAGGTATACACTTGAACCCATGTAGAGATATTGTATGTGTAAACTGTTCTTAGATTGTTAGATTAATATGAGTGTCTTTGTTTTCTTTTTAAACTAGCTAGGCATTATTTTTCTCTCCTCTCCCTGTCTAACCCATCCTCCATGGCTTCCCCATTTAGAGTGTCCCCGTTTTCCCCATTTATGCCTTGATAATACCAGTCTCCTATGATCTATGCCTCCCTCTGGTTCTTCCAAGCTTTCCACCACCTCTTCCGTGGATTTCTCTGAACCTTGGAGGGGTGGCAGATGCAGGGTGGCCTCTCTTGTAACATGGAAAGATATTGACCTCTTGGGCCTCCCCATCATTCATCTTCAAGACAGAGCCACAGACTGATCTCAGTGGTGTTTCCCCTAATACAAAGTCAAATGGAAGGAAGTAGACACAGCTAAGCAAACATGAATGTAAATACAAATGTCTAGAAGATATCCCAGTAGGTGTAACATATTCATTAAACAGCATACTTGCAATGGCTTCCCCGTTGGGGCTTGTAGCCTTCCCTGACACAGGGGGTTGGCCTGGTCTACAGCACTAGATGTGTGTTCCACCCCTAGGAGCAGGCCCTATCCAATTAGAGCTTTGTCAGTTGTATATATGTTAATCGAGCCAGTATTGAACTAGCAGGTATTGCTTGGCTTTTCTAGAGTGTGCAGCACGTGGGGTCCGTTATTGAGAAGAATCATATGAGATTCCTTTTCCCCATCCATCTGCATAGCAACTTTTGGTACTATGAAAGCCATCCGTCAGATGGCATGGAGATTTTAGCTTAGTCTTGGCTCTGTCTCTTCTTCTCCCATGCTCACGTCATGCAGTGTCTTCAGCATCATGAACTTACTGACCTTTCTAGTGTACAACCGACATTATTGGCAATAGCCTTTTTAATTTGAGGACCTCTTGGATCTCTCTCTGACCAACAACTCATAGGGGGACAACCCACCCCTGATCCTGTAGTTTTTCTTAACAGCTGTACAGATTTGGGAGCCTCTGTTTTGATCTTACCCAACCATAAAACTGCCAAGAATCTTACAGCTATAGCTGGCCTTTATTTCTTCAGGTATCTTTCAAATGACTTTCACATCTATGAAACACTCGAAGGAAGGTTAACATCATATATTACTCATAGACAAGGTCTA
>NW_008339247.1:133488-142608 GCF_000622305.1 Nannospalax galili
ACTTGGAGCTGGATCACTTAGACTTGGAGCTGGAGCTGAATCACTGAGATCTGAGCTGAGTCACTTGTCTTGAGCTGTAACACTAAATCCTGTGATCCAGTCTCCCCGGGGGTCCTATTCCTCCGTTATTGGCCCACGGATACCTCAGCTTTCGCCGCCTCTGTGCCTCTTCCCTGTGGAGTTCACTGGCCAGGAACTCCGCAATCCTGAGGAAAGGTACAAGGGTGTAATAGAGGCAGGATTCCGACTAGATAATACTCTAGTAGCAGAGGAAGCTCTCCGCTCCAGAGAAGCGTGTAGCCATCAGCGAAGACTGCGCACCTGCTGTCTCCAGAGAGGTGCGGCCGGCTAGGCCCGCCAGCGGCTAGCCAGCAGGACCAGAACCACGGCGGGAGAGTGTGCGCACACCTAACCCCGGGCCACATCCAGAGTGAGTGCGCCCGGGAGCCCAGGCGTGCTTCCCACATTGCTTGCGGCCAGACTCACGCCCGGACTAGTGAGGTGAGGTGGAGACCCCAGGGTGCCCACACACACCACGCCGGGGGTCTAGCAACCCGCCCCATATATGGCACCACAACGTGGAGCTTGGCTTCTCAACCTCGTGGACAACGTGGGAGCTTAGCCTCTGAATTTCGTGCCAGCTCGGAGCTGGTGCCCACAGAAACGCCAGGAATCCATGAGTACCCTTCCCACTCAGGAAGGTAGTTTAATCTCTTTCTCTCTTCTAAAAACTTCCTCCTTTCTCTTTTCTGGTCTAGAAGTCCTCGCGAGAGACTGCTAGGAGAAACAGCTGATGCCTTCTGGCCAGGGCTACCCCCTGGTGTTGGCTGAAGGTCTCTCTGAACCCCCTAGGAGGACTCCGACTGCCTGTTCAGGTGTGGATGAAAAGACCTCTGTCTAGACATATTTTTAATATCAAAAAACCCTGGTGACACATCAGCCAAGTAAGAACCATTAGGGTTGGCCGCCAGCCCCCTCCAATATGCGGTAAGGTCTCGTGACTGGGAGCCACTGCGATCCCCTGGAATTTTTATTTCAGGAACGTCGCTTTGGAAACCGTCACTTCCTCACTTTTCTATCTGAACACTGTTAGAGAAAAATCCCCAAAAGTTCCAGGGACTTCCACCTAAGCCTTGGAGTCATGCAGAATTCCTCCAGCCAGCTCCTTTTCTGCCCTCAGGCATTTAAACAAGCAACTAAAGTGAAGTCAGTGAAAATGCAAATTAGCTAATCCCTGCCAGGCACCTGAAAGCCAAAAGCGGCTCCAAGATTTAAACTGCAAACTTTTTTTTCTGACCTAGGGGCTTGTAACTCGCCTAAGCGCTTCAGCCCTCTAGTGTCCGACTGCTGTAAAAACATCTAAAACTACAACAACAACAATAATAATAATAATAAATAAATAAATAAATAAATATCTTCCCTTCAAAATGGGGAATTCTGTATCAAGACAGAGAAAACGTCAGATCCGTTCTCTTAAAACTCTGCTCAGATCCAGATGACTTAAAATTTCAAAAGAGAAAAGCTTAAAATTTTGAAATGAAGTACATGGGTTTGCACCCTGGATCTTATCAGCAGACATATCTGATCCAGAGGTGTGGAACTTTCTTTCACATTTAGCATATAAGAAAGAAAGCCAAGAAAAGCATAATTTTCCTCTCTCCTTCTTCCCAATAATGACAGCCATCCAGCAGTGTTTAAAAAACCCACCTGAAATTGAGAAAAATTTACAAATGCCAGAGAGTAATAAAAGGGAGGTTTTAGATGACAAAAAAGACCCTAAAAATTGCCCAGTAGCTGATACAATAAGCCCAAATACTAAACCCCAAATTTCAAAAGCTTCCAAAGATTCTCAGGTAAATTCGCCTCCTCCTCTTCCACCTCGACTGCCTCCAAGCCCTGAGGCTCAGCCACAGCCTGTGGAGCCACGCCCAGCTACAGAGCAGCTGTGTAGCCTTAGAGACAATGAAAGCTGCCAGCCTAAAAATTTCCAGCCTCCAAAATGCTTTAAATGTGGATAAACTGGACACTGGATAAAAAATTGCTCCCAAAATAACTCAGCTGCCACTCGACTCCCTAAAACCCTCTGCCTTCGCTGTAAAAAAGGCTTTCACTAGAAAAAGGATTGTAGATCTAAAAATGACAGAGATGGCAAGGCTTTGCCACATTTAAACTCCCTCAGGGGCATCCCTCAGCCCTGCTAAGAAGAGGGAAGCCACAAACATTGTGGGTAACCAGTATTACAGAAAGTGCCCATCCAAAATTAACCATAAAAATAGACAATAAGCCTTTCAAATGCCTCCTTGACACTGGGGCTGATAGAACCATCTTAAAGCAATCTGAGGTTCCTCCACACTGGGAATTGATACCAGGACCCCAACTAATAGGGGTAGGGGGAGCCTCCCAAGCATTTATCACTAAAAATTCCTATAAATGGGAAGACCCTGATGGAGAAGTTGGAACAATAAGATCCCTAATTGCAGATGTTGCTACAAACCTCCTAGGACGAGATATCTTAGAAGACCTCAATGTAATTCTTACTAGTGGGTCTAAAGAGAGATGCCTTAGAATAGATGATCAGATGAGATTCCTAAAACAACAGTACCCCCAATTCTAAGGGCCGTTGTTGATTACCATACTCCCTGCCTTGATTGGACCCACACAGAGCCAGTGTGGGAGATCAGGTCAGAGACTGGGACCAAGAGATCAGGTCAGAGACTGGGACCAGGAGATCAGGTCAGAGACTGGGACCAAGAGATCAGGTCAGAGACTGGGACCAGGAGATCAGGTCAGAGACTGGGACCAAGAGATCAGGTCAGAGACTGGGACCAGGAGATCAGGTCAGAGACTGGGACCAAGAGATCAGGTCAGAGACTGGGACCAGGAGATCAGGTCAGAGACTGGGACCAAGAGATCAGGTCAGAGACTGGGACCAGGAGATCAGGTCAGAGACTGGGACCAAGAGATCAGGTCAGAGACTGGGACCAGGAGATCAGGTCAGAGACTGGGACCAAGAGATCAGGTCAGAGACTGGGACCAGGAGATCAGGTCAGAGACTGGGACCAAGAGATCAGGTCAGAGACTGGGACCAGGAGATCAGGTCAGAGACTGGGACCAAGAGATCAGGTCAGAGACTGGGACCAGGAGATCAGGTCAGAGACTGGGACCAAGAGATCAGGTCAGAGACTGGGACCAGGAGATCAGGTCAGAGACTGGGACCAAGAGATCAGGTCAGAGACTGGGACCAGGAGATCAGGTCAGAGACTGGGACCAAGAGATCAGGTCAGAGACTGGGACCAGGAGATCAGGTCAGAGACTGGGACCAAGAGATCAGGTCAGAGACTGGGACCAGGAGATCAGGTCAGAGACTGGGACCAAGAGATCAGGTCAGAGACTGGGACCAGGAGATCAGGTCAGAGACTGGGACCAAGAGATCAGGTCAGAGACTGGGACCAGGAGATCAGGTCAGAGACTGGGACCAAGAGATCAGGTCAGAGACTGGGACCAGGAGATCAGGTCAGAGACTGGGACCAAGAGATCAGGTCAGAGACTGGGACCAGGAGATCAGGTCAGAGACTGGGACCAAGAGATCAGGTCAGAGACTGGGACCAGGAGATCAGGTCAGAGACTGGGACCAAGAGATCAGGTCAGAGACTGGGACCAGGAGATCAGGTCAGAGACTGGGACCAAGAGATCAGGTCAGAGACTGGGACCAGGAGATCAGGTCAGAGACTGGGACCAAGAGATCAGGTCAGAGACTGGGACCAGGAGATCAGGTCAGAGACTGGGACCAAGAGATCAGGTCAGAGACTGGGACCAGGAGATCAGGTCAGAGACTGGGACCAAGAGATCAGGTCAGAGACTGGGACCAGGAGATCAGGTCAGAGACTGGGACCAAGAGATCAGGTCAGAGACTGGGACCAGGAGATCAGGTCAGAGACTGGGACCAAGAGATCAGGTCAGAGACTGGGACCAGGAGATCAGGTCAGAGACTGGGACCAAGAGATCAGGTCAGAGACTGGGACCAGGAGATCAGGTCAGAGACTGGGACCAAGAGATCAGGTCAGAGACTGGGACCAGGAGATCAGGTCAGAGACTGGGACCAAGAGATCAGGTCAGAGACTGGGACCAGGAGATCAGGTCAGAGACTGGGACCAAGAGATCAGGTCAGAGACTGGGACCAGGAGATCAGGTCAGAGACTGGGACCAAGAGATCAGGTCAGAGACTGGGACCAGGAGATCAGGTCAGAGACTGGGACCAAGAGATCAGGTCAGAGACTGGGACCAGGAGATCAGGTCAGAGACTGGGACCAAGAGATCAGGTCAGAGACTGGGACCAGGAGATCAGGTCAGAGACTGGGACCAAGAGATCAGGTCAGAGACTGGGACCAGGAGATCAGGTCAGAGACTGGGACCAAGAGATCAGGTCAGAGACTGGGACCAGGAGATCAGGTCAGAGACTGGGACCAAGAGATCAGGTCAGAGACTGGGACCAGGAGATCAGGTCAGAGACTGGGACCAAGAGATCAGGTCAGAGACTGGGACCAGGAGATCAGGTCAGAGACTGGGACCAAGAGATCAGGTCAGAGACTGGGACCAGGAGATCAGGTCAGAGACTGGGACCAAGAGATCAGGTCAGAGACTGGGACCAGGAGATCAGGTCAGAGACTGGGACCAAGAGATCAGGTCAGAGACTGGGACCAGGAGATCAGGTCAGAGACTGGGACCAAGAGATCAGGTCAGAGACTGGGACCAGGAGATCAGGTCAGAGACTGGGACCAAGAGATCAGGTCAGAGACTGGGACCAGGAGATCAGGTCAGAGACTGGGACCAAGAGATCAGGTCAGAGACTGGGACCAGGAGATCAGGTCAGAGACTGGGACCAAGAGATCAGGTCAGAGACTGGGACCAGGAGATCAGGTCAGAGACTGGGACCAAGAGATCAGGTCAGAGACTGGGACCAGGAGATCAGGTCAGAGACTGGGACCAAGAGATCAGGTCAGAGACTGGGACCAGGAGATCAGGTCAGAGACTGGGACCAAGAGATCAGGTCAGAGACTGGGACCAGGAGATCAGGTCAGAGACTGGGACCAAGAGATCAGGTCAGAGACTGGGACCAGGAGATCAGGTCAGAGACTGGGACCAAGAGATCAGGTCAGAGACTGGGACCAGGAGATCAGGTCAGAGACTGGGACCAAGAGATCAGGTCAGAGACTGGGACCAGGAGATCAGGTCAGAGACTGGGACCAAGAGATCAGGTCAGAGACTGGGACCAGGAGATCAGGTCAGAGACTGGGACCAAGAGATCAGGTCAGAGACTGGGACCAGGAGATCAGGTCAGAGACTGGGACCAAGAGATCAGGTCAGAGACTGGGACCAGGAGATCAGGTCAGAGACTGGGACCAAGAGATCAGGTCAGAGACTGGGACCAGGAGATCAGGTCAGAGACTGGGACCAAGAGATCAGGTCAGAGACTGGGACCAGGAGATCAGGTCAGAGACTGGGACCAAGAGATCAGGTCAGAGACTGGGACCAGGAGATCAGGTCAGAGACTGGGACCAAGAGATCAGGTCAGAGACTGGGACCAGGAGATCAGGTCAGAGACTGGGACCAAGAGATCAGGTCAGAGACTGGGACCAGGAGATCAGGTCAGAGACTGGGACCAAGAGATCAGGTCAGAGACTGGGACCAGGAGATCAGGTCAGAGACTGGGACCAAGAGATCAGGTCAGAGACTGGGACCAGGAGATCAGGTCAGAGACTGGGACCAAGAGATCAGGTCAGAGACTGGGACCAGGAGATCAGGTCAGAGACTGGGACCAAGAGATCAGGTCAGAGACTGGGACCAGGAGATCAGGTCAGAGACTGGGACCAAGAGATCAGGTCAGAGACTGGGACCAGGAGATCAGGTCAGAGACTGGGACCAAGAGATCAGGTCAGAGACTGGGACCAGGAGATCAGGTCAGAGACTGGGACCAAGAGATCAGGTCAGAGACTGGGACCAGGAGATCAGGTCAGAGACTGGGACCAAGAGATCAGGTCAGAGACTGGGACCAGGAGATCAGGTCAGAGACTGGGACCAAGAGATCAGGTCAGAGACTGGGACCAGGAGATCAGGTCAGAGACTGGGACCAAGAGATCAGGTCAGAGACTGGGACCAGGAGATCAGGTCAGAGACTGGGACCAAGAGATCAGGTCAGAGACTGGGACCAGGAGATCAGGTCAGAGACTGGGACCAAGAGATCAGGTCAGAGACTGGGACCAGGAGATCAGGTCAGAGACTGGGACCAAGAGATCAGGTCAGAGACTGGGACCAGGAGATCAGGTCAGAGACTGGGACCAAGAGATCAGGTCAGAGACTGGGACCAGGAGATCAGGTCAGAGACTGGGACCAAGAGATCAGGTCAGAGACTGGGACCAGGAGATCAGGTCAGAGACTGGGACCAAGAGATCAGGTCAGAGACTGGGACCAGGAGATCAGGTCAGAGACTGGGACCAAGAGATCAGGTCAGAGACTGGGACCAGGAGATCAGGTCAGAGACGGGGTCCCGGATATTGGGTCTCAGAAAGCTGGATCAGGAGAGCGCTGGACAGCAAGGAGCAGAGATACAATAAAGCAGTAAACACAGACTAAGCCGTGCCTTGAGTCCTGTGTCTTACTACCGGCGACCTGATCTCACCGGAGAGCAGCACTCTCCGTTACCGACCCACGGATATCCTAGCTTTCGCCGCCTCCGTGTTTCTTCCCTGTGGAGTTCACTGGCCAGGACTCCGCAATCCTGAGGAAGGGCACAAGGGTGTAATAGAGGCGGGATCCCGACTAGATAATACTCTAGTAGCAGAGGAAGCTCTCCGCTCCAGAGAAGTGTGTAGCTATCAGCTACAGCCAGCATCAGAGAAGTCTTCGCACCTGCCATCTCCGCTAGCCAGCGGGACCAGAACCACGGCGGGAGAGTGCACGCACACCTGACCCTGGGCCACATCCAGAGTGAGTGCACCCGGGAGCCCAGGTGCGCTCCGCACATCGCTTGCGGCCAGACTCACGCCGGGACTAGCCAGGTGTGGCGGAGACCCCAGGGTGCCCGCACACACCACGCCGGGGGTCTAGCGACCCACCCCATAGTCTAGCACAGTATGGAAACGTTTTATCCATTCATATTAATTGCTTTCTCCATAGATCTTTGTTAGGTCACATAGCATTGGTAAGAAGTATTAATTTTGTTAGTTCTTTAATATCTTTAGTTATTCCTTTGGGGTCATTCTGCATTCTGGCGATCTTAAATGAAGACTCTGTATTCTTTAATCCTGGATCCATTTAAAGGGGTTGGCTCCAGTTGCCTGACCTGGACTGGGCTAAGGAGGGATAGGATGGCTCTTATCCCCACTGCACCTGTTGGTTCCATGAGTCAGGCAGGCCCTGGATTTGTCTCCTGGCTATAGCCATACCTCACCTCCCTCCACTAACCATACCTGGCTGCTGGGGGAGGCCCTGGTGGGAAAAACTGCCTCTACCCCTACCATAGCCTTTCTCAGGAGAGAAATGTACCTTATTTAATCTTTGGGAATTCTTAATCACACCTGGGACAGGTTTTATCCTCTGACTGCCTTTTGTAAATGGTTCTTTGGTTTTAAAGCCTTCCAGAACTCCTTGGTATCGAATTTAGTTCTCTATAAATTTTTTCTTTGGGAATTTGGGCTCAGCATAAATCTTGCTACATTTGTCTTTGAGTAACCCAGATGGACGATTTCTTCTGTCTGCTGTTTTTTATATCTTTTGTTGGTTGTTCTGTTATTCTCCAGACACAATTTACATGATTGTTTGAGTCACTTAGGTGTGCTAAATCCTCTCTCACTTTACAAAGATTCTGTCCCATTAAAGGACTTAGCAACACCTTTAAAGCTCTATATCGTTCTCGAGATCCCAGTTGAATTAAACTTTCCTTAATATCTTGGGTGAACGTAGCGCTATCTGGCCTAGTGAACTGGGCATAATATATTGCTTTTTTCATACCTATTTCTCACACTAATGTCTGTCTCTCTTTTATAGTTCCCAAGCCCCCATATATCTTTAATACCTTGCACAAGCCTTTTCATTAGGGACTGCTCCTTCCTGTACTGGCCTAGGCTAAACAGCCTATGTCACAAGGGTGGATGGGTGGTTGTATAACTCAGCTGTAAAGTTCTGAAGGACTTAGACTGACATTATTGGCTCCCATGTCGAATACCCTCACGAGTCACATGGTGAGGGGCTCTTTGATTGCTTGCTTGTAAGTCTTTCCTAGTTTCAACAGCTCCAGTGTGGAGTACTTTACCCTAGCTACAGTACTGTTAAACATTTTTCCTTTTTGCATCAAACATTGTTGAATCTGAGAGTCAGATTTAGCTACTCTTAGTTTTAGGTTGTTTCTTTTCTCATTTCTGTCTTTTTCTTGGGTCCTTTGACTCCTGGTCCTCTAACTTTACACAACTTAACATCTTCCATTTTTTCTCACTCTCAGCTCTGAGGCGAAGATTGAGTTTTCCAGTAACTCTTTACACTTTTCAGCCTCCCCTGATGCTGCCTCTGTTTCTGGCAAATCTTTTATCACGTAAAGTGGCCCCTTCTCAGGATTCCCCTCCTTTCCAAGGCTTGTATAATTTTTAAGGCTATGATCTTTAAACAATTTTCACATACAAGCGACTAAACTATTTCCCCTGGGCATTATACACGTACTTCCTCTTCCCTGCTAAGCAGACTGACATTCTAAGGGGGCTGCCAAGCAGGCTTTGCAGTAAGGGCAGAGGCTGACTGAGAGGGGGCCTGAGAGAACTGGGATACTGGGGACCCACAGTGGAGGGAAAGGGGACTAAGGAAGGGACTCAGCTGCTGATTGGACCATTTGAATGAGAGGCCACCAAGGGCAATCATATGTATGCCCCTATGCCCAAGAAGTCATGTTTGTGATAAATGGTTGGCCAGGAGTACACTTTTACTGTTTGTAATGGTGTGTATCTGTGCGGGGATATGTGCACATGAGTGCCGGTGCCTCAGATGCCAGAGGCATCAGATCCCCTGGAGTTGGAATTAATAGGTCATTGTCTGTCAACTGACATGTTTGCCTGGAACTGCTCTTCACTGCTGATC
>NW_008339247.1:143936-148307 GCF_000622305.1 Nannospalax galili
ACTTCCTACACTATAGCTCTGTCTTTTTGAATTTTCTAATTATTTCTTTAAACTTTTTCCATTTTAGAAGGGACTTTGAGACAGGCCAGATGACTCACTGAGTGGCGATACTTGCCAAGATTCCTGACTATCTGAGTTCAAACACCCAGACCCACAATTCTTTTTTTCCTGTTTATACTTAAGGAGGTTACAATCCTGGATTATTCTAGGAACCTCTAATGTTTCAATATTGCTTATAATTTGAATCCGTAAGAACTCCAACTATTATGCCTACAGTGTGATTCTTCGTGTCTCTTTGAAATTAAAATATTCACAGACTAGATCCCTTATAATCCTGGTTTCTGGATATTTGTCCATGGAGTATTTGTGCATATTTTGTGAATATATCGAATATGCATGTAGTTACACATATGTTTTAATATTATGTCTGTCTTTTGGGTGACACACTGAACTGTACAGGATGGAATAACTTATGTAGCTTAAAACTGTTCAGACTGCTCTTGGGGCTGGAGTTTAGTGCAATGGTCGAACACCTACCTAGACTGCTGTTCTTGCAGAAAATTTTCTAAGTCACTATACTAAGCACAATGCCCAAACCGGTTGGATATCTGTGCAAACATGTTACTGGTATTACAAACTTTCAGACATTTGGCAGAATTAAAGCACTCATTGTTCTTTCTTTAACTGATTGAAATGTTACACAAGGGCTTTCAGTATGGCTTAGTGAGCAAAAGTCTTGTTGCCAAGCCTGATGACCTGAGTTCAATCCATCCCTGGAACCCACATGGAGAAAAGGACAAAATCAGATCCTGCAAATTATCCTCCAATTTCCACATCCTTGTTGTGACACAAGCTTACGTGTGCATGTACACACACACACAAACACACACACACAGAAACACAGACACACACACTTAATAAACATAGCTTTAAAGAAACCGTACTTTTAGAAATAGGCCGGTAATAGGATTTTTTAGCTAGTTGTTTAATTCTGTTCCAATATTGGCTTTTGCAAGATTTTTGAGGCTGTTTGTGCAGGTCATGTCTCTGATATATGGCCCACAGAATTTTCAACTCTAAGATCACATACTACAATAATACACTTTGATTTAGCAAAGGCCAATGTGTTCAACTTATAGATTAACTTGGGGGCAACCTGATTGATATAAAGAAATGAGTATTCCACCCATAGTGTTATATTTTTCCAATCAGTTATAGCTTGATCCCCCTTTATTAATGATATATACCATATATTAACATATAAGTGTAGTACTAATGCTGTACATTTTCTTTTCATATTCATTGTAAGATTGTTTGTAGGACTTGATGATATCATGAAAAGAAACCTTTTATCTGTCATGTTTTCAAGCAGTTTGTTTATAAGGAATATAATAATTCTTTTTTTAACATATACCTGTAAAGAGGGGTTTCATCATGACATTTTTTAAGTGTATGTTTGCCTATGTGTGAATATGTGCATGGAAGTGTAGGTCAGATGATGACATTGGTCCCCTGGATCTGGGAAAGCAGGTGGTTGTGAGCTCCCAAAGTGGCTGCTTGGAACTGAACTCGGTTCTTGTACAAAGCATTACATGGTCTTAAGTGCTGAATTATGTCTCCAGTCCCACCTCATGTTGTTTCCATGTATACATATGATGTATGATGATCAGAACTGTCCCTCTCTACTCTTTGACCAATTAATGGTCACTATCAACCACAGTGTCGTATCTAGCCATCTCATAATGGTTAGGTAAATCCTTTTGGGTTGTGTAGATAGCTTCCACCATTCAAAGGCTAAGAATGTCACCATACACCAGCTCAGTTCTATAGCAGAGATTCCTCCACTCTCCTGTAACCTGCCTACCTGATTTTCACATTGCTGTACTTTTTAAATATATATATTTTTTAACTTAAAGTTTGAGTGTTTACCTGCATGTATGTAGGTGTACAATGGGCCTGCAATGACCATGGAGGGCAGCAGAGGGCATATGATCCCCTAGAACTGGAGGCATCAACAGTTGTTACCTGCCATGTGGATGCTGGAATCCTCTGCAAGAGAAGCCAGTGCTTTCAACTGCTGAGCCATCTCTCCAGCCCTCCACCAAAGTATTATTAAAGGGTTGTGATTTATTAATTTACTTTACTCTCTTAAGATACAAAGGTCACTGACCTGTTTTCATATCACACTTGGATGTGTGTGGTGACCTGAATCTGTATTCTTGCTCATTGTCACTCATATTTGCTTCCTGAATAAGCTATCTCTTGTTCTGATTCAGTTAACAGCTGGGTTTTTCTTAATCACCAGGTGTATTTCCAGAGGAGAAGAGTGTCGAGAACTGAGCAAAGTGCAGCACTGGGCTTTGTTGTTCTCGCAATACAGCAATACTCGGGAATAAACCATGATCAGACCAGACCTGGGGTCACCTTTGTTTGTGCACTATTCCTGGTGGTTGACATTAGGTGAATATCCAAAAACTGGTAGAGAAATAATATTAAGGCAGAATGAAAAGTGTGATATAGTTTTAGCAAATCTGAGGGAGTTATATGCATGAAGAGCTAAGTAGATTGGATTACTTTGCTCAGTCAGTGTTCACTTCATTAATTCTGGTTGATGTTCTCATGATCCTCCAGGACGGCTCTTCAGGGATACAGAAATAATGCTTTTGGAGATGTAAAAGTGCTAAAAACATAGCAAAAAGGGGATCTCATTGATTGGGATTCGCACATGGAACCCAGAGAATTTGTACTGTTATTCCAATCTTAATATACGTTTGAAATTATTTAAAATAAAGTTTATTTTAAAATGGCTCCTGGGTGGGCTTCAAGGAAAGATATGGATTGTGATACTGCTCCTAACCTAAATGAAAGATATGGTGGGTCAGTTTCTGAAACTGATACTAATAATGTGAAAATGGCCATTCTCCTTAAAGGAATCTACATATTCAACAAGATCCCCATTACAATTCAAGCTATATTCTTCAAAGAAGTAGAAAAAATGGCCTCACATTTCATATGAAATGTGAGAAAAATAAAACAAACCCAAGATATCCAAAAGAATCCCGAACAATAAGAGTTGGAAGCATTGCCATCTGTGTTTTTTTAATTCTTATACACAGCTATAAGAATAAAAACTGTACTATAATGACATAAAAATAGACACAATGACCAATGACAAATGTAATTGAGAACACAGAACTAAGACCATGCCCCTCCATCTACCATTGTTTTAACAAAGAGTCAAAATGCATATGTTTGAGGAAAGACAACATGTTCAACAGGTGGTTCAGGCAAACTGGACACCATCAAGAGAAAAATGAAACTAGATCTCTGTATCTCACGCTGCATAAACCTCAACTCCAAAAAGATGAAAGACCTCAGGATAAGACCTGATATCTTGAACTTGAGAAAGGAGAAAGTAGGGCACATACTAGAACATACAGGCACATACAGGCACAGGAAAGTACTTTTTGAACAGGACTCTGGTAGCACAGGCCTTAAGACCAGCATTGACAAATGGGTGCCCTTGAAAATATAAAATCTTTACAGCAAAGGACAACATCCTTCAAGTGAAGAGGGAACTTAATAAATGGAAAATATCTTTACCATCTATATGTTTGACGGAGTGTTCATATCTAGAATATACAAATAAATAAATAAAATAATAAAATGAAATTAAATGAACACAGAAAAGTCAAATAAGTCAAATAACACTGGGGATGAGGATCTAAACCAAGACTTCTCAAAACATGAAATGCAAATGTCTGAAAAATATTCCCTAATGTTCAACATCCCTAACCTCAGGGAAATGTAAACTAAAATGACAGAGTTCATCTCCCCCTAGTCAGAATGCCTAAGATACAAAAAGTAAGCAGGGACAAATGCTAACAAGGCTATCAGAAAGGGAAATGTTTTCTCACTGCTGCTGAGGGTGATGACTGCTGCAGCCACTTTGTAAATCAGTGTGGAGATTCCTCAGTCAGCTAGAAATAGATCTACCACATGATCCATCCAGACCCCTCTTGGGCATACAGTAAAATAACTCTATATGCTATTAGAGAGATTCCTTTATATCCATGTTCATTGTTACTCTATTGACAACAGCCTAAAAATGAAAATAACTTAGATGTCCATCAACTAATGATTAGATACGAAAATATTAAACACTTAACAAAATGGAATATTATTTATTCATCTGTTAAGAAAAATAAAATTATGTAATGTAAATTAATGAAACTGGAAACAATCATTGTGGATGATTAAACCCAGACCCAGAAAGACAAATGCTCCAGATCACGGCCACAATTCACACACATACCAATCGGGAATTACCAAATCTTCATCTGTATTGGACCCTTAAAACCTAAGTTGTTT
>NW_008339247.1:148816-207999 GCF_000622305.1 Nannospalax galili
CCAGAATTTCATACACTACTGATTCCTCAGTCCTGACCACTCCCCTCTTCTCCTGTCTGTTCACATGTGATTGTCTCCCCGAACTCTAGGAATATGCTATCTGCAATGTATTTATTTATTCATCCATTCATTCATTTATGATTTTTTTGGGGATAGGGTCTCCCACAATTCAGCTGGCCTAGACTTCACTAAAATAGGGTTGCCACAGTCTTACAGAGACTTACCTGCCTCTGCTTCCTAAATACAGGAATTGAAGGTGTGTACCTGGCTTAGCTTTAATAGTTTCAAGAGTGCGGAACTTCCCAGACCTTAAGACTAGGTCTAAAAATATTCATACAGAAATATGTGTAACTTGGTCACAGAATTACTGATGTACCTATGTCACATGAATAACAGCAAGAGTCATAATGTAGGGTGGAAGATTCCTGAAAGTATAATGACACCCATCTGACACCCCAGTAAACTGGCAACTAGAACACTGCACAGTGTGCATGCATAGTACACACCCACACCCAACGTGAACTTCCATTCCAATAAGGACAAAGTCCTGCCATTTCCACAGTGAGAGTAGTGCTCTGTGTAGTCAATTTGCCATCTGATTGTTTGTGTGTAATAATGGGGAGTGGTGCCATATCTGGGGCTCAGGGTTTATCTCTGCTGATGGCAGATTATACCCACAATGCAATTGTATCCATATCAGGCTTGGTGCATGGAAGCCCATGTTACTGAGTTGTTGTACAATATCACTACATGATACAAGGGTTTGTGGTTCATGGCTCTATTGAACACTGACAGAAATGGTCAAGGATAGATGCTGACCTCTCACTAGAGAGAGTGATCTTGTATGCTTGACTACTGAAGTCTTCCTTTGCTCATGTCACCTTTTAGTGTTTATGTATATGGGAACAAACAACTTCACATGTGTTGTGGGAACCGTTGTAGGCAAATGTAACATGTTTTGGACTCATGTATTTGAACTCTGGATCCCAAGCAGGGGATAAGCCTTGAGATGGAACCTAGCTGTATCAAATGTTTTCCTGGGGCCAGAACTGAGTTTCCTCATGTTGCTCCCAGTTGTTTAACTCTCTGCTTTCTCACTGGATAGAATGTATCTAACTATCTCATATATTTCTTCCACCATTTTATAACAAGCTTTGTCCTGAAAACTAGTGCAAAATGAGCCCCTTTTCTGCTAAGTTGCAACTTGTCGATTATTTGATTGCAGCAACAGAAAAGTAATACAGAAAGGAGGTTCCTAGTATTAGAGGCACTGCTGGGATAAATCTGACCATATAATTTCCTGGAACAATGGAGGTATTTGGAAGACTTTGGAACTTGACATAGAAAAGCTTAAAATGTTGTAAGCAGAATTTAGTTGCAGTTTGGTAGAACAGAATGCCCAGACAAATATGGGCAAGGAGCACCAGCTGATAAGGATTCCGTGCAGAACTGGAAATTATAAGGCATTTCAATAGTTTTCATTCCTACAACAAAGAATTCTGACAAATAATGTTGCTACATTCTGGCAGAGGCCTTGGAATGGGAGGGTGCTTATGTAAAATATATTGCTCTAGTTTGTGTGATGGAGGAAATGTGCAGACATGATGGCATCAGGCTGTCCCATTGTCGCCGCTCTTGTCCATTTTGTTAGTGTGAAAGTGCACCAAAGGGTCAGAAAATATAAAACTTGTGCCATCTGGCAGGAAAATTGGTGAGTTTTGAGTTGTAAGCAAGCAAAGTCTGAGGAGGCAGCAGTAGCTGTTACAGGGATTAACACCATTATAGAAGAAACCAGTGCTCTAAACTAGGAAAGTAGGAAAGGAGTCCTGAATCCTAGATCTAATACAAGGCTCAAACATGTGACAATGTAGCTTAATATGAAAGGAGAAAGGCCAAACTGAGAATGCTACTGAAGGTTTTGTTGTTTTTCTAGAAAACAATTGTCTATACAGAGAGTGAAGCCATTAGAAGTGTGGTGCAAAATGACTATGTTTCATCTCAGGTGGTGATAGAACTAAGAAAAATAATCTGGACGATTCTGTTTTTGAAGGCATGCTATATATGATAGTTATGGCATCATGGAGTCTTGCACCATGCCTCCAGAGAGCTGCGGATGTTGAACAATGTACATGATGGTTGGAAGTCCTGCAGGGGAGCTCGAGGAGGCCATTGTAGGACGTTGTGAATATGAAACCGAAATTTCAGTGGAAATTCTGGCACTTGGATAAGCCATGACTGTGGAACATATGCCAAGATGAGCTACAGACATGGGATGAAATTCAAACAATTAAGAGGCCATGTAGCTGGCATGCAACCCATCTTGGGGGTAGTAGGATTGCTTGAGAATATTTGAATGCAAATGATTCCATCATAAGTCTCAGATAATGGCGATGAAAGTACTTGATTTAAGGATTTCTGTGCTGGGTTTCATTGTCGCTTTAATCTTATACTTCAATCCAATGAATCGTTCCTTCCTTTTGGAATGGAAATGTTTAGTCTGTGCCATTGAAGCATTTAACTTGTTTTGAAGTGATTCTCTGAATCTCAGAACAGACTTCAGACTTCTGAACAGCATTGGATATGTTAGAGATTCTGGAACCCTTTGAAGTTGTAATACATGCATTTTACATTATTTGATGAGCATGAACCCATGGAGGCCCCATTTTGATGATGACTATATCCCTCAAACTGTAAGCTTAAATAAACATGTCCTCCATTGCATTTACTCTGGTCAGGTTTTTGTCTACTGAGAGCAAGCCTTGAGGTGTCTATGTCAGGTCAGATTCCTTGTCCTCTCTCTGCTCTCTACCATGGACAGAACATGACCAACTACTGCTTCATAGTCCTTCCATATGGACTTCCACATGATGAAGGCTATATCCCTCAAACTGTAAGCTTAAATAAACATGTCCTCCATTGCATTTACTCTGGTCAGGTTTTTGTCATAGCAATGGAATTGTACCTAAACCAAAATCCTTTGCACACTTGGAAATGCCTAGCCACATACCCCTTCTCACCTGTCATATTGTGCTTCTGCTGTTTAGTGAACACAAACCTACAGTTATTTGGGAAGAGAGAAAACCGAACCATTTCCAAGATGATAATTGCCTGTGGCCATTCTTTGAGGCACTGTTTTAATTGCTAACTAATATGAAAGAGTCCAGCTCACTGTGGGCAATGCTATCCCTAGGCATAGGCCTGGGCTACATAAGAAACGTGGCTGAACAAGTAATAGAAAGCAACCTAGCAAGCAGCATTCCCCCATTGATCTCTTCTTCAGTTCCTGCCTCTAGGTTCCTACCATCAGTTCTGGGTAGGCCTCCTATGTCTAACAATGGGCTGTAGCCTGGCAACTAAACAAACCCATTTCTCTCCAAGTTGGTTTTAGTCAGTCTTTTATCACAGGAACAGAAAAGCAAATTGCACACAACCAGTTCTTCAATCATGCCATTTCCCATCTCCCAACAATTTCACTAACCATTCAGAAGTACATGTATCTGTGTCAGCCTTGGGAAATGGTTTCAACGTTACCTCACCTATGATCAGGATCAATTCCTGCACCATGGTCTTTTTGTTCTTGAATGCTTTGGGCAATGAGATGAATCAGTACACAATGAGAACTTGACAACACAATGGTCAGAGGATGAGCCACGGAAATCTAAGACCGTGGACACTCACCAAATTTCTGTCCCTCTGTGAAATTTCCCCTTCAGGGTCATCCCAGAAAGCAGTTGTAAATTTATCTGTAGTTGGCCAGTTCTAGGCAGTGCTTCCATTTGCCAACATGTTCAAGACTTCTCTTCCTCACTCAAGCCACTGATACTGAGTTCACATCAGAAGGACAATGAATCTAGAGTGTCAGTGACTGAAAATTCAACCATTTCACAAAACAGGAAGTATATTTTTCCATGGTGTTAAACTCACTGCCATCTCTGGCTTCCTGTCTTCTGAATAAAGCTCAAAGTGAGGATCCAGTTCCTTCCTTGCTCATTCGTCCGTGTGGTGATGGGCAGCACAGTTTGTAGTATTCTGGTTATGTAGTCTGAAGACTATCAAGGTCCACCTACCTTTTGAAATCGCCAGCAATTTACTGAAATTAGAAGACAAACAGGGTGTCCCCATGGTTCCATACTTTGGTAACTTTTTGCCTTTGGTCAGATGATTTCATGTGGGAACTTTTCCTTCCTATCAGAAGTCTCCATCACTTTCCCTTAATAAATTGCTTTGAGGTGGCTTATGCTGTATTTACAGGTTATGACATGTTGGACCTCTGATTAAACAGTGTTTTCTCTTCTGTCTCTTGTTTTCCTTATTTCTGTGGCCTTTGGTTGAGAGGTAATTTCCGTTTTGTTCTGTATGGCTTATTTGAGAACAAGTAGAATTGATGATTCAGGATTTGTTTTTTGGAGCAGGAGATTTTCATAATATTTGTAAAACAATGCTGTGTGGAAAAGCTTTATAGCCACAGCATTTAAAAATTTCATTATATTTAAACGATTTTACTTATCTGTGTGTGCATGTCTGTGTATGGGTACTTGCGTATGAATGTGTCAGATCTCCCAGGAGGGGTAATTCCAGGTGGTTGTGAGCTATGTGATGTTGTTAAAAGTAAGCAAGGTCTGGTTTTCTGCAAGAACAGCATGGGCTTTTAAATACTAAGCCATTTATCTAGCACCTGAATTTTTAAAAACAAATTATAATTTTGAATTAGTTTTAAGATCCATATGTAAATTCTTAGGTCCAACCTGCCAATACTGTTCCCAGTAGTGAATCTTGCATCCTGTCTGCATGACTGGACATGCTCACTCTTGACTTTCTTCCACTTGAGGCTTCAGAAAGTTAACATTTTGACAGAAGGCATAGTGAGGAAATCCTGGGCCCAAGCTAAACCTCGCCAGCATGAAAAACAACCCATCCCACAGCTACATTCCTGCCATGTGGGGACTTATATTGTGAGCCTATTTAAAATATTTAGTAAATCTTAGAATTGTTGGGTTCTCTTCAGTTGCCTAAACAATCAGCCATCGTTAAAATCCAAGGACATTGTAAAAGAAACACTGAAGAAGCAAAGAGTCATAGATTGGCTGATAAAGCAGCAAAGAGAGCTGCTCTATATGGAGCTGCACGTCCTGAGAGAACCTGTCCTCTTCACTATTCACATTCTATCTCTGACCTCCTGTTCAGGCTCAGCAGATGGGGGACAGCAAGAAAAGGACAACAGGCAACAAAAGGGTGTTGTTAGGGTTTGGGGTGCAGAACACAGGAACAGGAGAGGAAGGAGACCATAACTGGTCTCAGACAAGGCAGCATTTATTGAAGCATCTCAGGAAGGGACCATGGACAGGAGCCTTCCCTTATGCAGGCCTCCACTGATGACCCATGGGAGCGGCCATTGGAACTTTTGTGCTGGCTATCTTCTAGATCATGGGTCCCCTTAAGGAGTCCCCTTCTTCCTGGCCCCATTGGCTCTAGTTTATCATGACAGAGGTCTTATCATCTCTTCTTGGGACCATTGGCTCAAGGAGACAGGCTGTCATGGGAAACAGAGTGTATCAACAAACAGCCTTTAGAAGAGGGAGTGAAGTGGCTGATTGATAGTGCAGGCTTTCTGCACACAGGGCATTCTATCAGTTGTAATTTCAACTCCTTGTGTAACTTTAGTTGGGTCTTAATGGGAAGCCCATAATGGCCTGAAGTGCACAATTCCCTTTTCTGGAATACATACATAATTTACTCCATTGGGCATCTGAAAAAAAAAAGATCTCTATGGGTAGACAACATTTTTGTTTTTTGGAACCTTTCCCAACAGTAGCTCACAAGGCCTATTCAAGATGTCGTATCTTGCACCAAACACCACCCTAGTAAGCCACTTCATGGGATACAAGGGCATTTCCCTCCAGGTACATGAGCCACTTAAACCTGGTAGATAGAATTTATCCAAATACGTCCAACACAAGGATATAAATATGTTTTGATACTCATTTGCATGGATAAGGAGCTTCATTAACAGAGATGACTTAAGCTAATGGAAGTTTGCTACAGAAAAGAGATATGGTTGTGGCCAAAAGGAGATGTCAGAGAAATTCCCCAAAGAAAAGAAGTATGCCTGAGTGTTTTTATCCTTTTACAGGGTATCAGGAAATTCCACACCATGTGATTCAGTCTGGAGAGCCTATGTGATGAGGAGAATGGAAGAGCCAGGTACTCAGTAGGATCACTGTTGTATCCTGTGGGAACATGAAGGATAAAAACATAATGATGGTTGAATTAAGAGTCCTTTAATTAGTAATTAACCTGCAAGGGACAGTCAGCTCAAGCCTAAAAGGACTGTTGATCCTGAGCAGAGGCAGAGCAGGGTTTATAAAGTTTAGAACCACATTTATATCATGCCAGGGGCAAGCTAAGTAATCATAATTGCACCACAACAGATGGAGATCACATAGTAATGCCATAAATATGGGAGGTCAGTTATCAAGGAAGTTTTCACCTAACAAAAAGGTTTTAAGTTTCAGTTAAGAAAAAGTTTCCCAGTGTTGTAGAAAAAAATCTCCCTGAAACTGCTGCAAAGTACAGCCTTCATGGCATTTGCATGATTGTGACTAGTAGGGAAGAAGGGAGGGGGAGAAAGCTGGGTGAACAAAATGGAGTCACTATAAATTAGAAGTTGTGAAGCCACAGCACAGACAGCTTCTTAACTGAAGACGATGAGCAGAATAAGAAAAAAACACTTTGGTTTGGAGAAGGTAGTAGTCTTTTTTACTGTGATAAATGGCTTTCAGACCGAATAATTAGATTTAGCCATACTTGAGCAGAATGTAAGCCAGAGACAGGAAGAAAAAATGCTAAGTAAATTTTGATACATGTTATATTACTGCAGTTAAAATTCTAGAACTGGCTTGCTAACAGATGGTTTGAGAGAACTTAGAGATGACTATTTAGCATCCTCATAGTATTTTACAGTATTCATAATACTTTAATGGATAATTCATGTGAATTGCTTAGTGCAGAGTCTGGGATATACCAAATCCTCTGTGGGTGCCAGTTGTTATTAGTAATCTTATTGCCATTGTCTTCCTTGATATTATATGTTAATATTACTGTTTCAAAAATGAGCCAAGGCTCTTGAAAGGCAGGTGACATATCTAAGGGAGTAGTGGCAGGACTTCTTTGTAGGTCCTCGAAATCCAAATCTACATTGCTCCACCTTGTGACTTCCATCTTGATTTTAGCCCGTGACCAGATTGGCCTTGACTGTTAGCCTAGGGGTAATCTTTTATTCAGGCACTGTGGAGAACCGCTGCATATTTTTATAGGTAGTTGAGGTGGGGAGGGGACTATAAAGCAATGTTTTAACTTAATTATTGTGGAAGTGGCATATAGGATAGTGTAGAGGGGTGAGAAAGGATTGGCACAGTTAGGAGGCTGTTAGGATAGCTCAGGTGTGTGTTATTTTGGAAATGAAAGGGTTTGTGGTAGATATGAAAATGAAGGGAACAATTTCTTACATGCAATAATTCCTGCTCTGTCTGTCCCCTGTAATCACTGCTTCATGGACCTGGTGTTACAGCCTCCTCTATTCCTGATGATGATTAGAGACCTCTGGAGATTTAGCTTACCACCCACTCTCCCATGCCCCAGTGATTTCAGAACAATATATATATATATATATATATAAATTTCTGTAAGTTTGATACTTCTAGCAGTCCTGGCCAATAAAAAGCCCCTTAGATAAAGGCTATTGGATATAGATGAAATGAAAGTAGGGTTTTGCTAGAGTGTTTCATTCACTCTGTTTTTAGTTGTTAAAATACCTGACAAAGACTATTTAAGAAAGAAAGGGCTTATTTTGATCCAAAGTTTAAGGGAAGAGTCATCATGGCAGCAGAAGTGTGATATGATGTTGGATCTGACTGAGGTGGTAGGAGCATTAAGCATCTGGTCACATAACACCTGTTGTAAGGAATCTCAGGAAGATGATGCTCACTATGCTATTTTGAATCAACCAAGAAATTCATCCCATGGTATGGTGTGATCCACAGTCACAGTATGTCTTCATACCTCAGAGATAATCCCTCTGTATAATCAGTCTCACACAAGCCCTGCAGTGTGTCTACTAGAAACATGATATATCCCATCTAGTTAAAATAAAACTAATTTTGTGCTTCCACAATGGAGCTGGGGAAACGTTTGGGAATAAATATATGAGTGTGGCCAGGGCCATCAGCAGAGATCTGAGTGATATCAACAGAACAGGTGTCCTCTGGGTTCAGACCACTCTTAAGATTTTTATTTGAAGAGTCAGGCTTTTATTTTCTTCATGGTAGTTGTAACTATGGCATAATTAACTGCACAAAATACACTCATACGTAAAGATGAACCTACACAAGTAGAGAGGGAATCTGGAAAGCAAAATCCAATGTCCCCTGGGTTTTAAGGGCTTGAGTAGTTTCCCCACCCCCAAATTTGTATTGGTCAACTTAAGCAAAGAAGGGTGTCAGGTCATATCTCCAGCTGATCTATGCAGGGCTATATGATGCTAAGGATTTCAGTTGAAGAGACCGTGTTGGAGTTAAAAACCAAGTCTTTCCTTTCAGAGACAAGCTAGAAGAAATATTCCAACTGTAATACATCTCTCAATTAAATAAACAGTTCTTGCCTTAAATGAATAAAATATACGGTTCATTCTGGAGCCAAATATGGGTAACCAAAGTACAGTAACACAGCTTTAGGTTTCTTATATACCATGTTCCAATAAGGTAGCAATTTCATGAACTTCTTATAGTAAAACAAAGAAGTCATAAATCAACATACTCTTCAAATCCATTGGGGGTCACAGAAAGTGGGTGGGGGATTCTACTATAAATCTCGGATGCTATCTCATGACATTCTTTGCTTTTTGATTAGTGGAAACTTTTTTGTTCAGTTACTAAATTCTGTTACTCCAAAGATAATGCAGAAATAGAGGTGAGCAAGGAGTGGCTGTATATGGGCTAAATATGGACCAAGAAGTCATTGAAGTGCTAATCAGTTGGTCAGCCTTGGAGGAAATTCCGGCATGGATGCATAATTTTTCTGGGAACTGATCTTCCACAGTGGTAATCTCTCTAACAATCACTGCTGCTTTCAAACGCAGATGGGGATGATTTTAAATTTCCCTTCTGTTCTCTTCTGACCAAAATATCTATTTTCATATCTTTGATCAACTTGTTTCCTCTGTCTGACTTGTTTCCTCTGGCTTCAATAGGAGCAGACTGTAATAACATACTACATCAGGAATCCTAGACATTTTGACATTTTCTTTGCAAATTACATGAGTATATTTTTTTTCAATTCAGCCTGGTCATCTTCAGGGCATAGACAGAATGCACCTGTATTCTCTGCTATAATATAATACCAATAGCTTGCATTCTACTTAACATTAATTTCGTTATCTTCTGAAACTTCATGAGCCAGGCCTCCCCTCCCTATATGTCTCTAGGTATTTTGATCTTTGAAACTCCCAATGTAAATATTCATTAATCTCTGTTTAAAAATTCTAAGGCTTCTGTTCTTGGGAGCCCCAAATTCTTCTTACATTTTTAATTAAATCAGTTCTGTACCCAAGAAATGTATTCTCAGTTTTCATACAGTAAAGTTCCTATTCTTTAGTAACAATTTTCTATTTCATTTAATTTTTCATTGCTGTGAAAAAATAACTGACAAAAGCAAGACACAGAAAGAAAGATTCATATTAGCTCATAGTTTAAAGCCATAGTCTGTAGTGAGGAAGGCATGGTGGTGAGAGGGGCTCTACCTGTACTAGTAGGAAGCATTGAGGGAGCCAGTCATATTGCTTCTCCAGTTAGGAAGCAGGGGTAGATCAGTGGTAGTGCTGAGTAAGTGTTCTTTCAAGTCAGGCTGGGACAGAATCTAGCGTATGTTGCTACCTTCATGCCAGGTGGGTCTTCCCATCTCAGTTGATCTTTCTTGGATTTTCCCTTATACATCACTCCTTCACTAGCGCTGCCCAGTCATGCATTCTTACTGACCTCTCTTTAAACCTACCCTTTTCAGGGACAAGAAAAAGGACTTGGGAGGTCACTGGTCTCTGCACAATGTGATTTCATTGAATGAAATTTTCTGCTTTTCCTAATTATTTGCCTGCTTAACTAGCATATTGAGCTTGGATGGTTGAGACTGGCATATTAGGGTGACAGGACTCAGGTTCTGAAGCTAACAATTATTCGAATTTTTTAATAATCTACCCTCTCAAAGGATCCATGAATTATTGCAGTGAAAATAGTACAGCGTTTATTCAGTATGTTTATCTCTTCAAAAACTGAACTTTTGTTAAGAGTGATGTCCTTTTATTTCCATTTCATTATTTCAGGAATCACTGTTGTAATCATTTTATAATGGGTTCATTTAGCAAACATTAATCATTTTGTTCCCACTATGATACAGGTGAGAAACAGTGTCCCCCATTGAGGTTCATAGTCTTATTCATAAAAGAATTTATGAATGTATAATGGAAATAGAAAAACAGATCAGATTGTTGCTAAAAGCTCCTGCAGTTTGATGGTAATTAAGAGCTTTAGAGCTGGAAAAGTTCTGAGACAATAGACAGAAATGGGAGAGCTGAACAGGAATCTTCTCCTGCCCTCTGTGTTTACCCAGGTTAAAAGCCTTTGTGAAATGGGAAGAAGGTTCGTGTATTAGTTACTTTCTGTTGCTGTGATAGAAACACTGACCAAAGCAACTTATAAAAAGAAGAGTTTATTTGAGTTTATGGTTCCAGGGCTATTACAGTCCATCATGACAGGGAGGCAAGGTGGCTGGAAGTGGTGTGGTGGACAGAGGTGGCTGGAGCAAAAGCAGAAGCTGAGCTCTCACATCTTCAAGCAGGCACAGGAATCAAGAGCTCAACTGGAGATCTGGCAAGTCTTAACAAGTCTCTAAGCCTGCCCCAGTGACTGACGTGCTCTCTCCAAGATAGCCACACCTTCTAAGACCTCACAAAACAGCACCATCTACTGGGAACAAAATTCCTGAATACTTTTCATTCAAACCACCACATTCCACCCCCTGGCCTCCATAGGCTCATGACTATATAAAATGCAAAATGTGTTTAGCCCAACCTTAAAATTCCCTATGGTCATTACCAGTCTTGATACTATTCAAAAGTCTGTTCCAAAGTTAATTCTGAGACTCAGGTAAGTATCTTAACTGTAAGTCCCTATAGAACTAAAGACAAATTACATTCTCCGAACACACAGTGGAATCGGATACGCATTACCATTCCAAAAGGGAGGAGTAGAGGCATAGTGAGGAAATAGCAGACCAAAACAAGACTGAAAACCAGGAGGACAAACACAAAATTCAGTAGTTCCACATTCAATTTCTAGGACTTTACTCCCAAAAGGCTTATATGGCTCATGCTCTCTAGCTTTGCTTCATGCAACACACATCTCTTTCTTGTGCTGTTATGACTTCCTGTATACAGGTCTTCTTGGCAGATGCCTCACAGCTCTGGAATCACAAGTATCTTCTTGTAGTCTCCATTGCCAACCAGGCTTCACCTTCATAGCTTCATGCAATGGCCTACCAGAGCCTTCTTTATAGGGGGTGGGGACGCTGCTGCATGCTGCCTGGCTTTGGAGGCTCTCTGAAACTGTGGAGGAAGAACTGATTACCCCCTCACTCTTACATCTTTCATGCCTATAAAGCCAGCACCAAAAAGACACTGCCAAGTTTGACTGCAATTTTGGGATGGACTCCAGCCTGCTTTATCCATTTTAGAAGGTTTTCTCTTTAGTGGTCCTTGCAGAATTTTCCTTTCACAAGTTGGAGGCTTAACTGGGTGTGGTTTTGCCCTGGAGGCACTCTCTCCATTATTTAAGTGTGAATCTCTAGGTCCCTCCAGAATCACTTTAATCTCATCAAAGAGATCCTCTTCAGCACATGCTAGATCTTCAACATTAATCTTCCTAGTGCGCTTTTTCAATCCATCCTGTAGATTCTGTATTTCTTTCTTCCACATTTGCTTTTTCAGTGTAAATCTGTAGAATATTCACCACTAATAGCCACACCGCCATTTCTATATTAGGTTGTCTTGAAATTTCTTCCACCAGAAAAATTAACCCATTGCTTTTCAACTTAGCCTCAGGCAAGCTTTTTGGTTTGGAGGGCAAAGTCCAGCAAGACTCTTTTCCAAAATATCCCAAGTGCTGCTTAAGTCCTTATTTCCCTCCAGAAGTACATTGTACTACTTTCTTCCAGGTGCTTAGTAGAATGGCCTGTTAACCTCTGTTTACCAAAATCAACTGATTTTCTAGCCCAAACTTCCAAAGTCTTCCACATTCCTCTAAAACTCCACATGGTCAGGTTCATCACAGTCAACACCCCACTCCTGTTACCATTTACTGTATTAGTTACTTCCTGTTGCTGTGATAGAAACACTGACCAAACAACTTATAAAAAGAAGAGTATATTTGAGCTTACGGTTCCAGGGGAATTACAATCTGTCATGATGGGGAAGCATGGTAGCCGGTGGTGATGATGTGGCTAGAGTGAAAGGAGAAGCTAAGCTCTCACATCTTCAAGCATGCACAGGAAGGAAGAGCGCAATTTAGAGATCTGGCAAAGCTTAAGAACTCTTTATGCCTGCCCCCAGTGACATGCTTCCTCCAGAATAGTCACACCTTCTAAGACATCAGAAAACAGCGCCACCAACTGGGGACAAAACATCTAAATACTTGAGGCCTATGGGGGACATTTTCATTCAAACAACCACAGCCCCCTAGAGGGTTCTTAGCCTCATTCATGAGGGAATTTAAGAATGGACCCAAATGGAAGCTTTACAATTTTATTAGAACCTTAATGAAAAATCCTCAGGGCAGGCAATCTGGTCAGCTGCCTCAAGGAGGTGAATGGTGGAAAGAAGTAAAGAAAGTCACGAAGCAATGCAGGTTTAGAGCCTGCATGGAGGTCAGGCACGTGGCCCACTCACAGCCACATAGCTGGGAGAAGGAAGCTTTAGAGAAAAAGTGAACAAATACCAGATGCTGGGGGCAGACCAAAGCATTAAAGAAAGCATGTTTAGTAACAAAGCCATGGAGAAGAAAAGAAGAAATTACACCTTTCTGAAGAGTTCAGGAAAGTGGACAGACTCACAGAGACCTACATGACTGTGACTGGCCTGGAAGTTCTGCAGAGATCTGTGCTAGTTCCAGGCAGGAAATATTTACTAACACATAATGAACCAGGTGTGCTGCTCATCGATTTAGCATACTTAAGGTGATACTTCCTTCCTAGAAGTGGTTCTATCAGCAGGTAATTGACCAGTGAGACTGGAGAAATTGGGTCCCCAAACAGATAGACTACACATTTTATAGTCTGGACCAGTTAAATTTATGGGACTCTGCTACTCTAACTTTTCCCCCTCGGAAGCAGTAACCCTAAAATCTTTTAGGGATTAGATAAGAGCTCCCAAATATTTTTAACCAAAAAAGAAACTGGCTGCTTTTTGGAGGGGTCTTTTTACCCTAATTGCCTAGCCAATTTCTACCTACTATCCTTTTCACACCATCCTCTGAAGGTTTACTCAATTGCCAAGAGGGAATCGGTACACAGACCATTCTTGCTTCTTCCATGCTGAACAGGGACGCAGGGTGAGGCAATTGGGATAGCCCCTCAGTCGGTCTATCTAAAAGACTCCCAAATTGCATAACTCTTAAGTATAGGGAGAAAAGAATGTCCTTGACTGGTGCCTAGGAAATGTGAAAGAGAAGTAAAGACAAGGGTAGTTAAGTTCTCATCAGAGAACCAGATAAATATCAGAAAAGGGCAGATTTCAAATGTCTAAATCAAAGTCCATTGAAATTTGTCGACGAATGCTTCCAAAAGCATCCATCTACTGGGTTCCTCCTCATTTTCCTTTTGGCTTCTGTTTTAGTCAAGGTTCTCCAAAGAAACAGAACCAGTAGAATGAACATATACGTATAAGAATTTATCAGCTTAGATCACGAGATAGAGTCCAAGTAGTTCAACAATGGCTGCACCACACTGGAGAGGCCGAAACTCCATAGTCGCTCAGTCCATGAGGCTAGATGTCTCAGTAATCACAACATGGCACTGAATGTCTGAGGAATTCCAAAAGATCAGCTTGTCTTCAGTCTACAGCAGCAAGACGAACTCACCAGTGAGAGAGAAAGCAAGCAACAAAAAGTAAAAAACGTTCTCCTCTGCCATGGCCTTTTTTACCAGCTGCCATCAGAAGGTAACACCCACACTTAGGGTGTGTCTTCCAGCTTCAGATGATCCAATTAAGAAGATCTCTCTCATTTCAGTTAATCCCAGATCCATTGAAGTTGGCACCCAAGATTAGCCATCACAAGTCCACCCCTTCTCAACTTGAAACCCAGTAGCATCTCTCTATTTCATGCTTAGTTTTCAAATTCAAACAATGTTGAGGTCATAATTACACATAACATGATATGACTATCCCATAATACAATGAACAATGTATTATATATCTTAGAGTAGGTGATATGGTCTTCAAGGGATGCTTAGTCCTTTAGTATCTCATAACCCAATATGATCATATAGGTTCACAACATTTAACCACTTAACACTTATCTCAATCACTACTTCAAAAAAAGAATACCACCAATATCTGCTTAACATACGTGTACACATGCACAAGCCTATTCTTAAAAGAATAGAACAAAAATACTCATTTCAATTACAATCCATGTTCCTTCAACTGGTCACGTGGCCTAGGTTGGCATTTGTAACTACCTTCCTCTACTACCCACTCTGTATTTCCTCCACCATCAGCAAGCACCTCTGCAGGTCTTGGTTCTTTCCTTGGAGAAGTGACCCATATTTTCATCCCTGAGGGGTCTGGGCCATTTGTTGTCTTATCTGGATTGGGTTGTTGCAGTTTTCCATTGACCTTAATCACAGGACATGGAAACACCAAAAGTCACCCTAAGGAATATCCTGCCTTCCAGATATAATCTTCATTACCTCCATTGTGGAGAACCAGTCCAATTTCCCCCTGGTCATCTGGGTCAATCACCCCTCCTAATACTGTTATTCTTTTCTTACCTGCTGACTGAAGGGCATAAGAAGCACAAAGTGGCCAGCGGGAAGTGTTAGCTTCCAGTTCAACAAAATATTTACTGTGTCTCCTGGCAGAAGTACTCCCTCCTCTGGAACCAAAATTTTTAAGCCAGAAGAGTGCAAAGTCAAGGGTACAGGAAGCAAAAATTTTCCTAGTGAGTCACTAGGGGTGATAGTGAGTGGAATCATTCCCACTTCCACCCCTTGATTCCTGGAAACATGAATCCTACCTATAGGAGAAACTGGATCATATATTGGATGGACGCTGATTCAAAGCATACACTACCTTCTGGAGGACCCTGCCCCAGCCCTCCAGCCTTTTTGCCACCTAATTGGCACTGTAACTATGTCTTTAAGAGGCCATTCCATTGTTCTATCAAGCCAGCTGCTACAGGATGGTGGGAAACATGGTAAGACCAGTGGATTCCATGACCATGGGCCCACTTTCACACTTCTTTGGCTGTGAAGTGGGTTCCCTGGTCAGAAGCGATGCTGTGTGGAATACCATGATGGTAGATAAGGCATTCTGTAAGTTCCTGGATGGTAGCTTTGGGAGAAGCATTGCATGCAGGAAAGGCAAAACCATAACTAGACTAAGCGTATATTCCTGTAAGGACATTATGCTGTCCCCTCCAAGATGGAAGTGGTCCAATGTAGTCAACCTGCCACCATGTTGGAGGCTGGTCACCACAGGGAATAGTGCCATATCAAGGTCTCAGTGTTGGTCTCTGCTGTTTGCAGACCTGGTACTCAGCAGCAGCTTTAGCCAGGTCAGCTTTCCTGAGTGGAAGCCTGTGAAGCCCTCCTCCTTGGCCCTCCTGAACTCCCGAAACCCTTGTCCTTCTTTAGGACTAACTGCTCTTTTCGCTTCTGTAAACTGCTTGATTGCTTGGCTGAAAGGAAAAACTGTATTGATCCCATTTTGACTAGCTGTTTCATGGAAGCCTTGACATGCCCAGGCATGTTGTAACCTCCACATACCACCCCCATGCCAGGAGGCTGTATATTAAGCAAGCCTCGTATATAACAGCCTTCTAAGGTAGAAACGGAGACTTCTGGCCCCACAGATACCAGTCAGCACATTCCACAGCTCTCAGGGTAGCACCCACCAATGAGAAGCCCCCAGGACTGCATCCCTTATAACCAATCAATTCAAAAGTGTGTTGGTGCATGCAGGCTCCTTGGGCCAATCAAAGTGTGACTCTGTTATTCCCCTCCTCCCTTTGTCTAAAACCTATAAAGCACTCCCACCTCCTGCGATCAGGGCTCTCAGCATGGATCCATTGCATTGGTGAGGTCTGAGAGCCCAAGCTTAAGCCCGAATAAAGGCTCTTTGTTCTTGCAGGCCCTCTGGATTCTGTGGTTATTCTTGGGGGTCCATTCTCTGTGCATAACAAGTCCATGCTGTCGAGCCCATACATAACCTCCATCTCTGCCACGATGGTCACTTTGTACACGGGCCCATTGAGAAATGGAAGGCATAGCTGAAGAAAGAGGCTAACAATATCCAGAGCAGGTCATCCAATCTAATTGATTATTGAACTCAGTTTCTGCTGAAGCCACCTTTTGATGAGCATTTACATGAAACACAAGTATGTTCACATCCTTTGCCCATTTGGAGAGATCTGTCCACATACTTCTTCCCCAAATGTCTTTCTCACCAACTTTCCGACCATGCTCTTTCCAATTCCCTCACCATCCAGCCAAACCATTGGCTGCAACCCATGAATGAGTATATAATCACACTTCTGGCTATTTCTCCTTTCAAGCAAAATGCACGACCATGTGCACTGCCTGAAGTTCTGCCATCTATGAAGGCTTTCCTTCCCTAGTGTCCTTCAGGGTTGTTCCAGAAATTGTCTGTAATGCTGCAGCTGTCTGCTTCTGGGTGGTGCCTGCATAGTGTGCAGAACAATCTGTAAACCAATCCTTAGTCTTTTCTTCCTCAGTCTATCATGGGTCAAACCCCATGAAGCCATAGGTGCATGCTTGAGAATAGGAGGCATTGTAAAAGGAGTAGGAACCTTAGGCATTTGGGCAATTTCACGTAGCTTGCTTGTGCCCTCCAGGCCGGCTCAGGTCTGATCGGGCCTGATCACATATATACCACTTCCATTTGATAATGGATTGTTGCTGTGCACATCCTACTTTATGTCTTTGGGGGATCAGATAACACCCAGCTCATGATGGGCAGCTCCGGTCCCATGGTGACTTGGTGGCTCATTGTCAAACATTCAGTTTCAACTAAGTCCCAATAGCAGGCTAAGAGCTGTCTCACAAAGGGAGAATGCATGTCTGAACATGAAGGCAAAGCCTTATTACAAAATCCCAGTGGTGTCTGCTGTGATTCTCCCATAGGGGCCTTCCAGAGACTCCAAACAGCATCTCAATCTGCCACTGATACCTCAAGCACCATCGGGTCTGCTGGATCATATGGCCCAAGGGAAAGAGCAGCTTGTACAGCAGCCTGGACCCATTGAAGGGCCCTTTCCTGTCCCAGGCCTCACTCAAATGTTGCTGCTTTCCGAGATACTTGACATATGGGTTGTAGTAACACACCTAGATGAGGAATATGCTGCCTCCAGAATCCAAACAGCTCTACTAAGCATTGTGCTTCTTTCTTGGTGGAGGGAGGGACCAAGTGCAACAACTCATTCTTCACCTCAGAAAGAACGTCTCTGCATGCTCCACACGACTGAACTCCTAGAAATTTCACTGAGGTAGAACTTGGTGGAGGGAGGTGCCAAGGGAAACAACTCATTCTTCACCTCAGAAGGAATGTCTCTGCATGTTCCACACCACTGAACTCCTAGAAATTTCACTGAGGTAGAAGGACCTTGAATTTTGGTTGAATTTATTTCCCATCCTCTCATGCGCATATGCTTAACCAACAAGACCAGACAGTCTGCTACCTCCTGCTCCCTGGATCCAATCAGCATAACATCATCAATATAGTGGACCAGTGTGATATTTTGTGGAAGAGTCAGGTGACCAAAATCACTTCAAACCAAGCTATGGCACAATGCTGGAGAGATAATATACCCTTGAGGCAGTACAGTAAAGGTACCCTGTTGAACTTTCCAGCTGAAATAAAATTGTTTCTGGTGGTCCTTATGAGCCTGTATCAAGAAGGAAGCATTTTCCAAATCAATAGGTGCATACCAGGAGATGTATTAATCTGCTCAAGTAAAGAAACCACATCTGGTAAAATTGGAGTCACTACTTAAGTTTTTGATAGTCATCTGTCATCCTCCATGACCCATCTGTCTTCTGTACAGGCCAAATAGGAGAGTTAAAGGGAGATGTGGTGGGAATCACCACCCCTGCATCTTCCAAATCCTTGATGGTAGCACTAATTTCTGCAATCCCTCCAGGGATACGATACTGGTTTTGGTTCACTGTTTTCCCTGGCAGAGGCAATTCCAGTGGTTTCTCTTTTGCCTTTCCAACCATAATAGCCCTCACTCCACAGATAAGGGTACTGGGTATTCTGCCAATTCCTAAGTATATCTATCCCAATTATGCATTCTGGTACCTGGGAAATAAACACAGGATGCGTTCGGGGACCCACTATCAGTCAGACTTCAGCCAAAACTCCATTTATCACCTGACTTCCATAGGCCCCTATTTTAACGAGAGTGCCACAATGCTTTTTAGAGTCTCCTGGAATCAGTGTTAACTCAGACCCAGTATCCAATAGGTCACAGAAAATCTGATTATTTCCTTTGTCCCAATGCACAGTTACTCTAGTAAAAGGCCAGAGGTCCCTCTGGGGAACGATGGGTGAAAGGTGAACAACATAACTCAAGGGCACCTGGCCTTTCCTTCATTCACGGTGTTCTAGGTCTGTAAACTGTCTCATGTCTGGAAATTGATTGACTGAGCAAGATTTTCTATGGCTAAAATCCAATGTTTCTTCCTGTCATTTGTCCTAGAGCTTTTCTGCTTGTACAGATAAAATAAAAATTTACTGGGCTTCTTATGTATTTGGTCCCTGGAAACACCATGATTGATTAGCCAGTACCACAGGTCAACTCAAGTCATGCCATTGTAGGTAATGTTTTACCTTTGCTGCCCATTACAATAAGTACGCTCACCTTGACTTTGGTAATTCAATACTGCCACATGACCCCCTACTCCGTGGTCCTGTTACACCTATTATATTTACATTTAATTTATGCAATTGAGCAGCAGCATCTCCAACTGTAAGATTTGGCATAAGGAAAAGAGCAAAAACAAAGCTCTTCAGACATTCTGGTGTCTCAGAACTTTCCATGTTATAAAAACAGTAAAAGTCATGTCCTCTGGCCCCTCCCATTGTGGAGGATTTGGTGTTGCACTGTGAATCCACTCGAGCATGTCAATTTGCCTGAGCCTTACAATCCCTTCATCAACACTAAGCCAAGGGATATCAGGTATCTCCAGCTCTCTGTCGGTAGGCATTCTTTTGATAAATACTTCAGCCAACCAATCAAATAAACTTTTAACACCTTTTTAAACTGCACGAGCTTCCATATTAAACCTAGAATGTCCAGTCGGCAGGCCCATGTCAATAAACTCAGGCTCATCCAATTTTATGTTCCTTCCACCATTATCCCATACCCTTAAAATCCATTCCCAAACATACTCATTAGACTTCTGTTTGAATGAATTAGCAAACTCACTAAGTTCTTTGTATTGTAGTGCACCTCCTCATGGACCACACTTTCTATCTCTCCTCTAGCGTCCTGCTTAGCTTTAAGTCTGGTTGTAGATCTAGAGGCAAGAATAACTGGTTCCTGAGGAACATCAGCTTTGTCTTGCTGAATGGGGTTAGTTTCCTCAATGGGATTAGTTTCCTCAGGCATGTGTCAGGAGGGTGGGTCTGCTGAGGGTGGAGGGTTCTCTCCATCATGTGAAGAAAATTCCTCAGAGTTTGAGTATTCAAAATCCTCAGCCACCTTAGGGTTGTCCCACACATTTTCATCCCATGTGTCAGGATTCCAATATTTCCCTACCAATGCCCTCACCTTACTGCTGACACTCTTCAAAGCTGGGAATTTAATTTTTTCTTGTAGGTCAGCCAAATGTATAATAAGGGCTCCAGCTTGATTTTCTGCATCTTTAGCTCTCTGGCTGCTGGAGAGAAGATCCTCTTCCAGAGCACACTTGGAAACTTTTAAACTGTTGATTCGAATCTGGAGCTTATCAATTTTATCATTAAGCTCATTGTTTATCTTCATCACTTTATCCAGAGATGCTAGAAGTAACCAGCCAGCATCACTATTTTTCTTATTTTTCTGCAAATTGTCAAATATTTTATGTACAGAGACACTAAATTCCTTGCTCTTCACAACAGGTGAGTTAGAATATTCAAATGCATTTCTCTCCATAAATGTTTCAAATTGTCTATGCCATGGGTGTTCAGTGCTCTCCATGCTACCTGAAGATACTGAGTTGGAGAGCCTGCTCCAGATACCAACAAGCCCATTAAAGAAATTCATCCTTTCAATTCTGTTTCTCTAGAACAACTCCTTGTACCACAGTCTGTATTAGTCAAGGCTCTGTAAAGAAACAGAACGGGTTGAATGATTATATGTGTATAAGGATTTATCAGCTTACCTCCGAAGACAGAGTCTAAATAGTCCAACAATGGCTGCGCCACACTGGAGAGGCTGAGACTCCATAGTCGCTCAGTCCATGAGGCTGGATGTCTCAGTACTCCCAGTCTGGTGCTGAAGGTCTGACTAATTCCAAAAGATCAGCTAGTTTTCAGTCTACAGTAGCAAGACAAACTCACTAGTGAGAGAGAAGGCAACCAGCAAAAAGCAAAAAAAACGTTCTCCTCTGCCCTGGCCTGTTTACCGGCTGCCATCAGAAGGTAACACCCACATTTATGGTGTCTCTTCCAGGTTCAGATGATCCAGTTATAAGATCTCTCTCATTTCAGTTAATCCCAAATCCAGTCAAGTTGACACCCAGTATTAGCCATCACAGCTTCCAAGGCTGAATTCAAGAGTGATGAACTCGGCATTTGTTCTCAAGGACTTTGATTAACTGTTGGAGTGGCTAGAATCAGTTCCCTCTTAAACTACCTCTAGATAGGGAGAGAAAACAAATGTAGCCATCATTTTAGAACAATAGTGGGTTGTCTCCTGCAGCTGCAGGTGGGCACTACAGCATTGCAGACCAAGATTTGAAGTCTAACATCCGAGTAGCACTGTCTTATTAGGAACAAAGTTATCAATGAGAGATAATTGTCTAAATAACATCTTATAAGAACTTAAGTCTGGGCAGTGTAATCCCTTGAACTCTTAATGAAATACACCGATCACTTTCATCTTTGGTTATACTTTCCTTTCTGGTGTTTAAGACTGTACAGTTGACCCAATTAAACCAATTCATTTTTACTCTTAAGGTGGTTTGAGGATCTGTCCTCAGTGGACACATGGGCTTGAGAGGAGATTCTGGCTCCCTTCTTTTAACTGCCATCTATGTAAAGATAAGTCAATGGACCTGCTCAACTGTGGCTCGCTTCACTTGAAAGCATGAAGAAAATGTTTCCTCTGTGATGACTCTCCTCTTTGTAGACTGGACACTGGTTCAGGTCCATGTGGTGGGGTCTCCATGGCCTCCCTTAACAAGTGGACAGGTTATTCACCATAGTTAGAGGACATTTGGAGAGACACTTCATAGTCCCCTGGAACTTAGTCGAACTTGGAGGGCCAGGAGCAGAAATTGTTCTTTAAGTCCAGATTAGTATAGACCTCAAAGTATGGCTGTTAAACATCCAAGAAGGTTATTTCCACCAGTCTGGTACTTTTGATTACCATGTGCATGCAAATAAAGCTTGGGCAAAAACCAAATATTCTCAAATAAACCTTGACGAGACATATATTTTTCCCTTAAACTAGTTGACTAAACTATGACCTTAGAAATTTTAAGATTATCTATATACTACCTTTGTCTCATCCTTCATATATTGTAGCAAACCTGCATAGACCTTGCTCACTTACCTAAGCTTTCTCATTTTTAATCTTCATACATAAATCCTTCTTAAAGATCTCCATTCTCATATCATTATAACATCTTTTAACTTTTCATTTTCTTTCTTAGTAACAATGAGACATAAGCCTTCCTGGGGATACTAAGCAAGGCTTATCCCCTTCTAAGGTTCAAGTGTCAAACCAATGCTTAATTGCATTTAAGTTTTCCTGGGGAACCAATGAATTTACTGGGCTTAGGGCTTACAGAGATGACTAAGGGGTTACTGAGGTGCATGGGTGATCTGAGAGTATTTACACTGGAAAGCCTTTACCCAGCATGGATCAAGCCTCTGTTCCTAGCCTTCCCCAGATTATATTCTTTAGTCCTCCCCAATTTCAGGAGACCACGTGTGATTAGGGCCAAATTGCATACAGTTGGCTGGGAAGAGCAGCTGGATACTCAGGTGAGGGTCCAATAACCCTGCTTACCCCTCCTTTAAGGAAAAAATATGATAGTCAACAAGTCCAATTGTAACGATCTTCTGCTAGTAGACACAGCTGAAGTCATGAAGATGGTAGTTGTTTGACTCAGAAGAGAGTACTGTGCAACATCATCTTATTAAAATAACATGGAATCTAAATTACACACATAATATAATGTAATAAGTTATCATTGCCCGTGTATACACTGTGTAAGCCTATAGAAAACACAAGACAGTTAAAAATCTTTTTTACCTCATGTAGTTTAGAGAGTAGTCTACCAAAACCTTGATTTAGGAAGAAAGAAGCAACTGCTACATAGTTAAACATTGTCAAATTGATGTTTACAACTTCTAGCATAATCAGCTAAGGAAAACTGGCATACTATAGTTACTGACTGAGGAATTCTAGGCAGAAGATCCTCTGTCCTCTCCATCAAGTATGAATTGTTCTCTTAAAAAACTATCCTGTTTTCCCATTACATAGTTAGACTTATTCTTATTTACTATACATTTACATTAGTCTGTGTTAGTGACTATCCTGATTATTTTGACCAAATAGAGAGTCCCATTAGACACTTTTACTACAGACATTTTATACCATGAGATAACAATACCCCCTCTGTTGAAATTAGGTTATGCCTTCACTCTTCTCAACTGCACAGTGCCTTTATGGTTAGGCTATTTTGTTTTTCTCCTATTTCTTGTCACAGAAATAGGGGCCAGCCTGAACCTGGAAAACAGTCCTGGAGAATATCTTGAGACAATAGACTTGAGTCTGAAGTGGGAAGGCCAATACTATCTCCAGAGTCAGCTTCTCAGTGAGTTCAAACAGCACATGACAATTTACTAACATAATTTATACAAAAAGACACTTGTCTCTCTTCATAATTCTCAGTGGTTTACATTAGGCAGAAGAGCTGTTGAGTCCAGTGACTACTTGTATGAATGAAAACATCTGTCCTTCTTATAACCTGCATACATTTGTCTAGGCATCTCCTTTCCTCTACTGGGTACTTTATTGGGAATGGGTTGATGAGACAGAACAATTGATTTTAAGAGCTCACATTGCTTGATATTTCCAAGCTTCATTAAACCTTGGATACTTGGCAGTGAGCACCCATCATCAAGAAGGATTAGGTTGAGAGAAGTATCTGCCTTTACCAATGTCAAACCTGAGATCCTCTCTGGATATACTTGATGTGACCAGATGCATGAAAGCTTACACCCACAATCAGTTAGTTTGTGTCTATTCATGAAAACGACAATGTGAAAGCTTCAACAAGTACCTCCCTCCTTGTTGTTCCTCATTACAGGCCTAATTTGGCTTTCCATTGTATAGCTAGACCATATCTGAGTGCAGAAAGACATCAGCATCCCTTTAAATCTCAATGGGTAAGAACAAAGTCTAGGGAAACATTTACTCAAGACATTGTATTCTTAGCTGTCCCTCTGTAAGACCAAAGAAGCTCTCTGGAATGTCTCTCAAACCTTCTTTCTCTCCTTTTCCAGGGAGTCCTCCAGATAGTCTTATCCTTTTTTCATGAGCAACCCTGAAAAAAGGTGATGGTACTAACTTAGTCACTATCACCCCATTATCAGAATGGGCCAGGGAACGTGTATCCTCTCCTTCTTTACTGGTGACCCTTAGGAAGGAGGAGTTGATTCGGATTATTTGCTCTTACTGATGTGACCCTCTAAAACTCTGAGACATTAATGGATTCTTTCTGCATTTTACCTGTGTCGCTCAAGTTGTCTTAGGGTCTCTTGCTCCTGGGGCTATTAGACAAACCATGTAACACACCTTTATCTGAATTTTTCATAGTTTATATCCTGGATAGGGAAAATAGAGTACAAAGGTGAACACCCAGTGCTCCACAAAAACGTAAACACCTGGCACCCCATTCTGCTCTCTGGCTCAGTGGCCTGGGATTCCATATCAACTCTGTGCCATGCTCACAGTCCCTGTTAGCTTTCACCCATGCCTCATAGGCCAACAGTCTCGTCCCAGGTTGGTAAATGCCCCCCCTTACATCCACACAGGCCAAACACTTGGGCCATGTTTTTTCACGCTGCCACTTCTGTCCAAGATTGTGTCAATGTTCCTCCCTCCATGGCTAACTCTCCACAACTCCCTCTCCATAGGTAACTCTCCACAGCCAATTCCCTGCAGCCAGACACACCCCTTGGAGGAAAAAATACCCCTCAGGACACACTCCACCTCTTCCTCCAGCTCTTACCATCTTTCCTCCAGTCTTACACTAACATCCCTCAGCCTTGGAAGTGGTGACAGATGAAGGGTGATCTCTTACGTATCATGATGACATAGTGACTTCTTGGGCCTCCCCATTATTCTTCTTTAAGCTGTGGCCACTGATCTTTCTCAATATTATTTCTTCTCCTATAAAGATAAATGGAAGGAAGTAGGTACATCTTAACAAACATGAATGTAAATACAAATGCCTAAAAGATATCCCAGTAGTGTACTATATTCATTAAACTGTGTACTTGTAATGGCTTCCCTGCTAGGACCTGTAGCTTTTCTCGACAAAGGGGCTTGATCTGGTCTACAGCACTAGATGTGTGTTCCACCCCTAGGAATGGGCCTTATCCAATTAGAATTTGTAAGTTAAATATATATGTTAGTCAAGCCGTTATTGAACTTGCCAGCATTACTTGGCATGTTCATAGTGTGCAGCACGTGGAGTCCATTGTTGAGTTTCATAGGGGATCCTTTCTTCCTCAACCATCTGCATAGTGCCTTCTGATACTATAAACGTCATCCATCCAGTGGCATGGAGTTTTTGGCTTAGTCTCAGCTCCATCTTTTCTTCTCTTCCCATGCTCACATCAAACAATGTCTTCAGCCACATGGCCTTACTGACCTTGCTAGTGTACAATCGATATTAGCGGCAATAGCCTCAGTGAATTTGAGAACCTCTGCGATCACTCTCTGATCAACAGCTCATGGGGGTGAACCCACCTCTGGTACTGTAAATTTCTTAACAGTTGCATAGTTTCGGAGCCTCTGTTTTTATCCTACCCAACCAAGAAACTGCCAAGAATCTTACATCTATAGCTGGCCTTTGTTTCTTCGGGAATCTTTCAAATTCGTTTCACATCTGTAAAACACTAAAACAAAGGTTAACATTATATATTAAATCAATCATAGACAAGGTCTAATACAGCATGGAAAAGTTTTATCCATTCATAATAACTGTTTTCTCCATAGATTTTTGTTAAGTACCATAGCACAGGTAAGAGGCATTAATTCGGTCAGTTCTTTACTATCTTTAGTTATCCCCTGGGAGTCATTCTACATTCTGGGGGTCTTGCATTGAGTCTCTTGGTATTCTTTTGTCTTTGATACATTTACAGGTGTCTGCTCCAGTTACCTAACCCTGCACTGGGCTAAGGAGGCAGGGGCTTTCTCTTGTCTCCATTGCACCTGTTAGTTCTTTGAATCAGGTAGGCCTTGGGTCTGCCTCCTAACTGTAGCCATATCTGTCATCTCCCCATTGACCATACCTGGCTGCTGGGTGAGGCCTTGGTGGGAAAAACTGCCTCCACCCCTAATATAGCCTTTATCAGGAGAGAAATGCAACTTACTTAGTCTTTGGGGATTCATAACCACCCCTGGGACAGTTTTTACCCTTTGAATGACTTTTGTAAACTGTTTTGCTTGTTTTAAAGCCTTCCAGAAACTCCTTTGGACCTAATTTTGTTTTCTATCAATTTTTTTCTCTGGGAATTCGGGCTTGAGATAAGTCTTACCACATTTGTCTTTGAGTAACCCAAACGGACCATTTTTTCTGTGTGATCTGTCTTTTTTATATCTCTGGTAGGGTGGTCTCTTATTCTACAGACACATTTTATATGCTGGTCAGAATCATTTAGATCTGCTAAAGCCTCTCTCACTTCACCAAGATCCTGTCCCACTAAAGGCCAGCAAAACCATTAATGCTCCATACCATTCTCGAGATCCCAGTTGAATTAAGCTCTCTTTTATATCTCTGGGAGCACAGTCTTATCTGGCCCAGTGAAGTGGGCATCATATATTGCTTTTCTCATACCTAGTTCTCTCAGTAATGCTTGTCCCTCCTTTATACTTCTCCAGCCTCTGTTAATTATCAGAGTTTCCCTTGGTGATGACCATGTATCTTTAATGCCTTCCACAAGCCATATCATTAAAGACTGCTCACCCTTGGATTGGCCTACGTTCAACAGGTTATATCACAAGGACAGATGGGTGGTTACATAATTCAGCTGTCAAGCTTCTGAAAGACCTAGACTGACCCTATATTCCATGTGACCCACCCTCACAAGCCACTTCGTGAGGGGCTCTTTGATTGCTTATTTGTAAGTTTTTCCTAGTTTTAACAGTTCCAGTGTGGAGTATTTCCTAGCTACAGTACTGTTAGCTTTTTTTTTTCTTTTTGTATCAAATGTTGAATCTGAAGGGCAGCATTAGCTACTTTTATTTGTAGGTCATCTCCTTGTTTACTCTTATCTGTCTTTTTCTCTGAGTTCTTGGACCTTACACAAGTTAAAATGTCTCTTTTTTTTTTCTTTCTCAAGCTCTGAAATTGGATCTGCCAGTACCTCTCTATCTTTTTCAGCTTCCCCTGCCTTGGGCACGTCTTTCATTATGCAAAGTGGCCACGCACCCCCTCTGGATTCTTCAATTGTGTCCTAGGTCTGTAACTGTTTTCTAGCCTTTCTATAACCTTTACTAAATCTTCATATACCCACAATTGCCAGTTTCCCCATGTTTACATCACAGCTGTGGCCCACGATTCTGTGTGGTTGGCCCCTTTTTAGTTACAAATTTTATACTTCTTGTAAAATTATAATCTACATCAGTGCTGGCATTAGCACCCTAGCTTTTCCCAGACTCCCACAGTTTGTCACTCCTAGCGCCACCATCCTGCTTACTATGCCAATTTGTCACTTCAGTTCTCTTAGGGTCCCTTTCTCCTGGCATTATTAGGCAAACCACATAATACATCGTTATATGAATTTTTCATGATTTATATCCTGGGTAGGGGAAATAGAGTAACTTACAAAGGCAAATACTCAGCATTCCACAAAAAGTCGAACACCCGGTGTGCTGTTCTGCTCTGTGGGTCATCGGACTGCACTTCCAGATCACTTCCACCCGCCCCCCACAGTCTCCGTTAGCTTTTTCCCACTCCTTGGGCGTCCACAGCCTCACCCCAGGTAGGTAAATGCCTCAGCTCACGTCCACATGGACAAGACATGGGGGTCATGTTTTTTCTGCACCGTTGCTTCTGTCCAAGATGGCACTAATGCTCCTCCCTCTGTGACTAACTCTCTGCAGATTCCACTCCATAGCTAACTCTCTGCAGCGAACTCTCCACAGCACACTCCACCCTTCGGAGGAGCAAGTACCCCTTGGGACACAACCTGTTTAATATTATCCTGCCTGTGCAGGACACCACCATACATGAAGCCTCTGGAGCAAACATTGGCCCTGATGCATTAGGGTAATTAGCCAACTTCTAGTGGTTATATAAGTTAGGGAAGGTTTCCTGATCTGGCTCCCTTGTGGGCTAAACCTTACTGTTCTCTTAAATGTTCCCTCTGACTCTTTTCCTAAAAGTTCCATATTATTGGCCCATATTTTACTTTTTAAACTAAGGCAAGTCTGTTAACTCACAGGTAAATTCTTTTAAAGAAGGCTATCTGGCTGGGTTAGAAAAAGGCATACCATAATTTACCATACATAATCTTGGACTAAGTACCCATAGCCAGGAGATTAAGGAACAAAGAAAACAATGGCACTAAAAGAACGTGCAAAGAGACAGCATCAAAATGTTATTTTCCTTTAGTCTGCCCAGGACATCATAACGAGAAAGTACCCAGGGCATGATGGGGCACGAACAAAAGCAAGCATAGAGCAACTGAGCATCAGAGAGGGAAATACTTTATTCCAGAGAAAAACGGGCTTAAAATAATAATGCAGAAAGGGGAGGAATTAAGACCAGTGGAGCCCACATCTTAAGCCTCCCACCCAAGTAGGCTAACACTTTTTACCTCCCATTGCTGTAACTATGTGCTGGTAGCAGCATCTCTCTTGTAAGGTTTGGCCCTGCAGTACAGTAAATTCCCAGGAGCTTCCCAGCTCTAGCCATCACAAAGTCTCAGCTCCCTTTGTACCTGGCTGGTCTTAAAGGCATATGGCTAGAAAATCTTTAAATTCCCTTTGGAAACTGACAAATATACTGTGCAAAACAGTAAGAATTCAAGATAGTCACTTTTAGAAATCAGCAAATACGCCATATAAAAGATATTAAAATCCAAAATAATTTCTTCAAAACTATAAGGTAAAGATGTCACGCAAACAATGTCAAAACCTAAAAATAACTCCCTTTTAAAAATCAATAAATGTGTAAAAACTTAAAACAGAAATCTTTAAAGCCCAGTAAATATACCATATGAGAATTTAAAACTCAAAGTAATTCCTTTAGAAATGGACCCAAACAATCTTAATTTCCATTGGGGAGATATGGCTTTACTCCCTTATTCTGACATAAAAGTGCATTTCTTTTCTACAATCCCATCAAGAATCCAAGGTGAAAACCAAAACAAAAATAAATCACAAGAGGATTAAGACATATGATTAAGTGTCTGTAGTTCAGGGAACTCTGAGAAACTGTCTACACAAAAGCATAACTCTCACCTCAAAGGGGACAACAGGTAGCTTATTCTGGAGCCAAATATGAAAGACTTTGGCCCGGGAACACAGATTCAGGAGTCTCTGGAGTGATAATCAGTTGGTGAGCTTTGCAGGAAGTTCAGTCAAAGGTGCAGGAGTTCTTTCTGGGAAGTTTTATTTCACAGTTCCCCCTGTTGATCAAGCATCACATTTTGTGCATGCAAAGGTCACATATTATTTATTCTCAGGTCATCTTACAAAGGATCATCCTAGAATCTGATGTAGATGAGGATCAGTTGTTGGCGAGACAGCAGTCTTCAGGAGAGAGGACTAGGTAGCTGGTAGAGCCAATAAGAAAGAAATGCGTGGATCATATAAAAACTAATAGCCAGCGTGACCTGAATCTTACTTTTCTTTTATCCTCTGTATCTCTGTATCTGACATAATATTTGTATGTGACATGTACTACGATGACTACACTTAAAATAACCAAGAGTGTTGCTTATCCTAATGGAGCAAATATAACAGATTAAGACAACATACATTAAAATAAAAATGAGGGCTGGGCATGGTGGTGCACGCCTTTAATCCTAGCACTCAGGAGGCAGAGGCAGGTGGAGCTCTGTGAGTTCAAGGCCAGCCTGGTCTGCATAGTGATTCCAGGCCAGCTGGGGCTACAGGGAGACCCTGTCTCAAAAAGACAAAAAAATAAAAATAAAAAAGAGAGATTGACTATATTTCCCCCTGTATTTACAGTTATCTGTTCTCTATGAAGTATTTTCTTTATATTTGGAACATGTAAAAAATCTATTGTTCTCTAATGTTTGATCTTTCTTTGGCCAAGTTAGACCTTATTGCTATAACTTCATGGAGTGGCTAGCTCTAACACTAGTAGTTTTTATCTCTGGATAACGAATTCATTTGTTTTATTATACTGGCAAACTTTAGTTTTCAAAACAATAAATGAAACTTTTTAAAAATTTAAAAAATTTTAATAACCACATGATTAGAAGAAGCATTTCATTACAGCTTTAACATTTTCATTAACACACTCCAGAGCAAGGATACATCTCTTTCAAAAGTGACTGTAAATTTTTAGGTTCACAGTTGAATTGATACAGTTATATAATATTGAACTCAGTATAAATCCTGTAAGATATGAAATTGAATGAGTTTTTACCCTCTAAAGAAGATCTCCATTTCATTTTAAAATATGTTGTTTCCTATATTTTTAATGCTACTAAAACTTAGATGTTTGTACATGTATCTTTAATCTCTATGTATCTGATGATTGCTAGTCACAGTCAGTTACACTCAGATCCTTAGTACCTGAGTATAGATATAAAGTCATCAGGTAAATTTCACTGGTAATGTTTATCACTTGTGCTATTTAACATGAAGTACATTTTTATGCTTCCTCCCCAAGTATGGCCTTTTGCTGATTTTTCTGTGTGTATATAATACAGAACATCCCATACAATCTTATTTATCTATATACCCCCTTCCCAAATGGCACTGTCCCATAGCCTCCCCCCTCCCACATATTGGAGCCCATATACTCTGTCACCCCTGTTATGGTCCAAACCCCCAGGCGTTCTCCAGTGCATGTCTGACTGCTAAATCTAGTGAGCCTATCTAGAGATCCTGGTTTTAGGAAAAACAGCTATTCCTTATCAAGAACCAATCAGTTGTCAATATTCCTTTAGATAAGATTGTGGACTGCTGTTCATTCTCCCAGTTCTATGCTAGGTTATTGTCTGGGAATCTCTTGTGCCACCTTGGCCAAGAACTCAAAGGAAGGTATCTCCTGTCTGTCATTTTTCTTGTTAAGTAGCATTGAACTATACATATGGACTCTTAAAAATGATATAGACCCCATTAATACTTGGTTATACTTTACTTTGGGGTGTTTAACACCCTACAGTTGGCCAAGATACAACAATTTATTTTTATTTGCAAGGTCATTTGAAGGTCTGTTCCTCAGAGGTAACATGGGCTTGGGAGGAGCCCCTGGCTCCTTTCTTTTGCCAGTTACGTCTATGTGAAGATAAGTCAAAGGTCCTGTCGATCATGGCTGGCTTCCCTTGGAAGCATGGAGGAAAGGTTCCCTCTATGTTGGCCCTTCGCTTTGTAGACTGGACACTGGCTCAGATCCAATTGATGGGGTCCCACGGCCTCCTTCCTCAAGAGGACAGGTGACTCACCCTAGTTACAGAACATTGTGAGAGATGCTCATAGTCCCCTGGAACTTAATTGACCTAGGAATGCAAGGAGCAAAAACTGTCCTTTTTGTCCCCCTGACCAGCAGCCTGTAAATTGACAGCTTCTCTCTCCAGAACTAGAGATTGTCCCATGAGTTTTCTCTGCCAATAAACTCTATCCCACTGAAGTTCTTGTCTGTGTCCTGGTGCTGTCTCGAGATTTGACTCAATTTACCTATCATATGGTGCCAAACCCGGCTGAGCTCCGGAACCCACTATCTTTTAGGAATCGCATGTAAAGAACTCTGACCAGACCTGGCTGCCATTACCAGACCCTGCGAACACCACTCATTCAGCTTTGAGGTACATACTAACCCTCTCTGTCTCTGTCTCTGTCTCTGTCTCTCTCTCTCACTCTCTCTCTCTCCCCTCCCCTCTTTCTCTTACTGCCCTTTTCCTTATGACCACTGTGATCCTTTCCCTGCCACTCAGAAACGTACTCTGCCTTGCTTTCACTTCTCTCCTGCTCGTTTAACATCTTCTTTTGTCTTCCTTTTCAGTTGTATTTAAAGGTCACTCCCAAATCTGTATCAAGGCCACTGGGCAGCACTGGTATCCATGATCATTGAGTGTCCAGCACAGTTATTGTGTCTGCCTAAGCCCACCTGAGGGGCAGACCTGCCCCTCCATCACTCTCAAATCCGTTTTCTTAGAGTCTCTTGGTCTGAGACCTAGCTCCCGAAAGGAGCACAGGCCCCACCCAGCCTACTAAAATAGGATTCTAGCTACCTGTTGTGACCAGGAGTCCCAGAGACCTTGGCAGCCTACTCCCTATTCAGGGAGCGCAGGCCTCTTGTCTTGAGGTCATATTGGTGTCCTGTGTACCCCTTTTGAGCTTTATCTCCATGGTCCAGAGTCTCTCTGTTTCATCGCTACTCTCTGGAATACCAGAAGAAGGCCAACCCTGACGAAATTAGTATAGGCCTCAAAGTATGGCTGTTAAACATCCAAGAAGGTTAGTTTCACCAGTCTGGTACTTTTAATTACCATATGCCATGTAGATAGAGCTTGGGTAAAGAACAAACACTCCTAGATAAACCTTACACTGGCATGGGCTTGACCTGAAAAGGCTGGTCCTAAGACCAGGTGCCTGGAAAGGCAGACTCCGGAGGTCTCCACTCTCATCCTTTTTCTCTTGAAGACTCTCACTAAGCCTCAAGTTAGCTCTCCTTTTCTCTCCCTTTCCTCACTCCTGGCATCTCACCTTCACTTTCTCAGACTCAATCTCTCTCTCTGTCTCTCTCTCCCTCCCTTTTCTCTTTTCTCTTGTCTCTCATATTTCCCTTCCTTCAGACACTCTACATCTTTTTTCCCATCCCTTTCCTTTTACTTTGTACTTGTACTTGTACTTTGGTTGCTCCAGCTCTCATTGCAGGGTTTTCCACTTGTCTCGCTTGCCTCGAATATCACACCTGCGTGTCAGAAAGCCCTTTCCTTGCCTGAGCATGGGACACTGTTCCCAGAGACACGAACACACACCCCTTCCTGTCCGGGACAGGAACTTGCCTTTTCCCTCCCTGGTGATCTGATTGCAAGACACTGCTTCCAGGGACTGGATAAAACTCATTCTCAGGCCTGTCCCAGGAAAGGATGCTTTCCTTGGTGATTGGTTCTGCACATTCTCATTTTGGCATGACCTATGCCAAATCCTAGTACTCCTCCCTCCCGCCCTACCTGCACTTTACTGCCTGGATTCTTAGCTGCCATTCCTGCCCCAGCTCTCCATGGAGAGAGGATCCTCATCCTACTTGCTTGCTTAGTTCCTAACCTCACTGTCTCCCCCTACTTCCTTGTTCACTTCCTTCTCTGTCTCTTTTGTGCCCTGTACATAATCTGTCATTATGGGAACTGCTGAGTCCAACTCTGAGGGCCTCATGCCTCTTGCTTGTCTCCTTAAGTCTTTAAAACAACTAGGACTTTCAGGTACAATCAGGCCAAACTGCTTAAAGTTCCTGTGCAGCACTTCTTGGCCCCAATACAAGTTATATAATGACTCTGTTTGGCCAGACACTGGAACCTTAGACTTTAATATTTTGATAGATTTACATAATTTCTGCCAATGTAATGGCAAAAGGTCTGAGCTCCCTTATATGCAAGCCTTTTCTGATCTCCATGCTAAACCATCCCTCTGTGTCTCATGTTCCTCCCATCAAGTTCTCCTTTTCAAGACCGTTTCATAGGACCCCAGTCTGCTGGTTCCTACCCCCTCGGGGGCTTCAACTCCCCCTCCCTACCCCACTACCTAGGCCTTTGTTCCTTACAGAGCTGACGAACTCCCTCCAATCAGGACTCAACCTCAACACCCCCCTGACCCCTCAGCCTGAGGCACAGCCAAATCCTCCTCTTGCTCTCCCTTTGCTATAACCTCCCTTGCCTTCCCTCCCTGAGCCTGACCCAGCTCCCCTCCCTTCTCAATCTCGAACCCACTCTTCATGATCTTCCCATCCTCTCCCGTCCCCTGTGACTCTCTAAATCCTTCCCTCCCTCTCCCTCCCTTAACCTTGCTCTACTTGAGGAAATCCACAACCTTAAACAGCTCCTTAGCAAACATCCCATTCTCTCTCCTATTCCAACTCCTGGCTCAGCAATCCCATTTATCCCTCCTATATCTACTTCTACCCCTACTTCAGTTCCACACCCTGACTCTGGTACCCCTGAACCCCCTCATGGACAGGACACCCCTGCCACTTCTCTCATTCTGACCCCCTTCCCAGCCTCCCCTTCTTTTCTCCCCTACCTCCTCCCAACCCCTTTCCTGTATCAAGTCATACTCACTCCGATACCCAGTGTCAGCCCCCTACCCATGGTGTCTTTCCCCTCCGGGAGGTGGCAGATGTGAAAGGAGTGGTCAAGGTCCATATCCCTTTCTCCCTTAGCAAACTGTCTCAGCTCAAGTGTAGAATAGGCTCTTTCTAAACTGACCCAACACACTTCATACAGGAATTCAAATACATCACTAGAAACTATGATCTAAACTGGCATGATCCCTTTATGATTCTCCTGATGAGAGACATAGGGTCTTGACAGCAGCACAGGAGTATGTGAATGAGCTTCATTCCACTAACCAGGCTCACCCTATTGGAACTGAGGCACTTTCCCTTTAAGACCCTGGGTGGAATTACCAACCCCCACAAGAGAACCAGGCAGGACCTTCCCCAGGTAGAACAGCCAGGGACCACATGATCACTTGCCTCCCAATACATCTTCAAAGGGCTTCTTCCACTAAGGTGGTTAACTTTGAAAAGCTTAGGTAATTACTGAGGGTCCTACTGAAACCCCAGATCAGTTTGTGGACAGACTTGCTGATGCCCTGGTTCAGTGCACCAAGTATGACACAGAGTCCAGGGAGGAACAGCTTATGCTCCACCACCACTTCATCTTACAATCAGCCCCAAATATCAGGAGGAAACATAGATACTTAGATAAGGGACCTGAGACCCCCTACAAGAGACCTGTTACACATGGCATTTAAGGTCTTTAATAACAAGGAGGAAGGAGAAGGCAGACAAGCTCACTGTGTCCAAACTAAAGTACCAGCTAATGGCTTCAGTCCTAAGGGCTCCTCCCAAGAAAACTGTGGACACCAATGGGGCCCAACAACCGTTGCCAGGACTGGGATTCAAGTGCAGAGCCACTGGACACTGAGCAAAGCAGTGCCCCAACCTGTGACCACCTCCTGATCTCTGTCCTCAGTGTGGGCAATGAAGTCACTAGAGAGTTGATTGTCCTTTGTAGAATCAAGGTAGCCCATGTACCTCCCAGGCCCAGCCTACATTACAGGGTTCAGTGAGTGACTTTGAGGTCCTAGAAGCTGAAGACTGATGAGGTCTTGGCTTCTTGGCCCCCACTGCCTCAGTGACCATCTTCATGGAGGAGTCCAAGAAAACAGACATGGTGGCAGATAAGACTATTAATTTTGTTCTGGGTACTGGTGCATCATGGCCTGTTTTCCCTTCCTACTCTAGTAAAGTTTTTCCTTTGCAGATCTCTGTGGTGGGGGTTGATGAGAAGCCCCACAACCCCAAATCAACAGATTGTTTTCCTGCATATTCTGGAGGGCAACTTTAACTCATTCTTTTTTGGTTATGCCCACATATCCATCTCCCTTATGTGGCAGAGATCTCATGCAAAAGCTCTCCCTATTTCTCTCTGCTTCTCCACACCCTTCCTCCTTTCCCCTGTACCTCCTCTGCCCCAAGCAAGTTCATGGCCACTTCCATCTTCCAAGGTACATCCCAAGTTCTGGGACACCTCAGCCCCAGGGCTAGCTTCTAATTACCTTCCTGTCCACATCTCCTTGAAGGATCCCTCCCTCTTTCCTGCAGGCCCCAATACCAAATCACACTCAAATAACACCATGGATTTAAGCCAATAATCCAAAGGCTTATGAGAGTTAACAATCTTAAACCTACTCACTTACCCTATAACACTCCCATCCCATTCTTCCGCTCCTCAAGCCTGATGGCTTTTACCGTTCTGTCCAGGATCTCTGTCTCATTAACACAGCAGTTGTTCCCATTCACCCGGTTGTCCCCAACCCCTACAATCTCCTTTCTCGTATCCCCTTCTCCACCACTCTTTACTGTCTTAGACCTTAAAGATGCTTTCTTCTCAGTACCCTTACATCCTGACTCACATAACCTATTTGCATTCACCCTGACACTGCAATGGTTTCCCAACTAACTTGGACTGTCCTTCACCCAGTGTTCCAAGATAGCCCTCACCTCTTTGGACAGGCCCTAGTCCGGGATCTAACCTCCTTAGACTTTAATCTTTCCACCATCCTACAGTATGTAGATGACCTACTTCTTCCCTCTCCATCCCTCGCAGTCTCCAAGACTCACACAAAATCCTCAGTTTCCTGGGGGACAGGGGATATAGTGTATCTCCAGCTAAGGTACACCTTTCTCTCCCACAAGTCAAATACCTGGGGTTCCATCTCACACCTACATCCCACCATATAACTATACATAGAACAAATTACCTAAGGTCTTTAAAGCCTCCCACAACCAAGGAGGAAATTCTTTCTTTCCTAGACATTGCAGGGTACCTGCATATCTGGATTCCTAACTTTGCCCTCTTTACAAAGCCACTCTATGAAGCTTCCAAAGGAAACTCCCCTGAACCTGTTGACCCCTTAGAGTCTGTTACAACATCATTCCACACTATCTGGGATTCTTTCTTTCCTAGGCACTGCAGGATACCTAAGCACCTGGATTCCTAACTTTGCCCTTCTAGCAAAGCCACTCTATGAAGACTCCAAAAGAGACTACCCTGAGACCATTGAGCCTCTAGAGACCATAACAACAGCTTTCCACACTATCCTGGAAGACAAATTAAAGGCACTGGCTCTAGCTCTTCCTGACATGGGATCACCATTCCTCCTCAATACAGTGGAGAACAGGGGCCTGGCATTAGGGGGTTTGGGTCAGATGAAGGGGCTCACTTTTGCACCGGTAGCTTATCTCTCTAAACAGCCAGATACGACCATCCAGAGGTGGCAACCTTGTATCCTGACTTTGGTTGCCGCCACTCTCCTGGCCCAAGAGGGATGTAAGCTCACTTTGGGCCAGCCCATCTCTGTCCTTTCCCCTCGTTGACTTAAGGATTTACTAACCCACACATCTTTTGCTAATTTAGCTCCCTCCAAACAACAACTTGTTTCACATCATCTTTCTTGAAAACCCTTGACTCCTGCCCTCCTCTCAATCCAGCCTCCCTCCTCTCTTCCAACAAACCACTCACTTGTGATTGGAAACTCTTCAGGAACTCTCTTACAAGGACCCCCTAATATCCCCAGAGCCCCTACCAAACCCAACCCTGACTTGGTTTATGGATGGAAGTTCAACTCTCACTCCAACGGAATCCTGTAGGGCAGGGTATGCCATAATGTTTCTCACAGATGTCATTCTGTCAGGCCCACTACCACTTGGAACCACATCACAAAAGGCTGAATTCGTGGGACTCACCAGGGCCCTGATTTTAGCCATGGGGCTATATTCAGATGGTTAATATTTTTACAGATTGTAAGTATGCCTTCCACATACTCCATCACCACTCCTTGGTGTGGAAGGAAAGGGTTCTCCTAATGACCAGGGGAACCCCCATAGCTAATGGACCTTTGATTCTCAAACTCCTGGAGGCCTCCTGCCACCTATCCAAGGCAGCTATGATCCACTGTAGGGTGCTTAAGCTTCTCACTGATTCCATAGCTAGTGGCAATAACCTGGCAGATAGGACAGCTAAGAAAGCCAGTATGGCCCTCTGCCCTTCTGATGGTTTACACTCCTTAGCACAAGCAAGAATGTGCCCCTCCTATTCTGCCCCAAAACGTAGAAGCCTCCTGAACAAAGGGGTCATCCAGGAGCCAGAGGGATAGTTGCATCTAACAGACAAGTATTGCCTGCCTGACGGACAAGCCTCCTCCATCTTAGCCCATTTCCATAATGTTTTCCATGTAGGTGCCTGTCCACTCTACATGTTCCTGGGTCCCCTCATCTATTGCCATAAACGTTTCATGCTCCTCACAGACGTCACCAGGCAATGTCCTACCTGTGCTGTTGTCTCCCCACAGGGCAGAAGCCTCCCTCTTCCATCTTTCAAACATCACCAGTACCCGGAGGGGAGGGGTGTCCTCCCAGGAGTCTACTGAAAGATGGATTTTACCCCTAAGCCTAGGTACAAAAAACTTTAATATCTCCTGGTCTATGTAAATACTTTCTTTGGATGGGTAGAAGCTTTCCCCACAACAGGTGGAGCATCAGACATTGTGGCTAACTGTTTAATTCAAAATATTCTTCCTCATTTTGGCCTTCCCCTCATCCTCCAATCAGGTAAATGGTCTGGGATTTATATCCAAAGTAACTCAGACAGTCTCTCAGTGCCTGGGAATAATCTAGAGGTTACACATCCCCTACCATCCTCAGTCCTCAGAGAAGGTAGAAGGAGCCAACTCTCTCCTGACGGACCGTCCTACTAAACTCTCCCTGGAGCTACACCAACCCTGGGTGACTCTCCTACCCCTTCCCCTTACCAAACGAAGAGCCATTCCAAGAGCTCCTTTCCTCCTCAGTCCTTTTGAACTCATGTATGGGAGAACTTTCCCCCTCAAGGACGTCTTACACCAACATCCCTCTCCTCTACATGACTATTTACCTGCCTTCACCCTTCTAAGAAAATTACTCAGGGACCATGCTTACTGGATTATTCTTCAGGCTTCTAAAGACCAAATTTACCACCCACTCCAGCCTGGAGATTATGCCTATCTGAGGGTCCACATCCAACTGCAGAGAGTGAAGGCAGTCCTCCAGCCACTTTGGACTGGACCTCACCTGTTGATTCTGTCTACCCCAGTGGCAGCTAAACTCTCAGGATAATCTGATTGGATTCATTTCTCCAAAGTAAAACCAGCCATGGACCACAGCAAGTACCAGGTCACCAGTATTGTGCCCCTAAAAATCTCAAGGGCCCCTTCCCTAACACCAATCCAGGAATGAATTTTCTACTGACCATACTCCGCTTCTTCCCTCTGAACCCTACTTCAACCATTCCCCATTGCGCCTACCCACTGTGTTCCTATAAATTTAAAATGTTGAAGGCTTATAATAGAAATCCTTAGCTCTGCTATGTGCTCACTTTCTTCATGTAACACTATTTCCCTTAAATTCAACATAAGACACCTGCTACAGCAGATTCCCATGTTTCATAGAGGATCAAACCAAAAAGCAATGTAGGGACTTGGGCAATTGGTAAGGCGGCCCCTCATGAAAATACAACTATCAATGGCTGAGTGGGGTGGGTAGAGAGTGATGGGGTAGATATGGAATGGGAACAAACCAACTCACTCAGGGAGCTGACCCGACTGACCGTAAGTATAACAGAGATTCAATCCTACACAGAGACAATACAAACAAGGAGTCTGTTTGTAAATACTCTTCAAAATACTTGACCCACACTCATGGACACGGGGTTGCATTGCAGCAGCAGGAATCCAATACACAGCCACTGTCATCGACTGATGGTGAAGAAAGACGAAAACGACAATCCAGGACACACGGACACAACAAGTTATGGAAGTCCTGAATCAGGTAAGAGTCCTGACAATGAAACAGCTTCAGTGTCTCAATGCCTCTCACAGCTTCTTCTGGGGTCATGTTCTCTCTCTATCTTTAAACCTGAGGAGTTCTCAAGTACTAATTTGTCCACTTGCTTCATCTGTGTTCCCCTACAGGACCCACTCCTCATCCCCTTCCCAGTTTATAATGTGACCTCCCAGTTAATACTCAATGTTCCCAGGAACCCCTAATACACCGACCCCTGCCTGTCCCTCCCCTTTTTCTTAACAAAACAAAGTGTTGGACTCCACCGAACCTAAAATGTCCACACGTATCAAGCGGCAATATCACAATTAAGGGAAATACTGCTCTAGCCTCAGGACTACTCTTTCTCTGTTTCTCCAAAATATACTCCTGTATCTCTCCACTGATTTAGAAATCCTATATACACTGGGAGATGTGTGTTGATGTCTTATCCGTGGGGAAAAAAGGGACCAGAACAAAAAGGTCAGCCACCTTGGCAGTCCTAGTAGGAATTAGCCTGGTGACATCAGTAGCAGCCACTGGACTCATGGCCAGAGGTCTGGAACACACACTGATATCAACCCAGCATCTTTCACAAAAAAATAGAGGACCTCAGGTGGGAAGTCACCTCAACAGTGGAAACTACAGCCCAGTCAATCCAGATCTTTCAACAGCAACTCTCTCCCCTAGCCAAAGTTGCCCTCCAGAACAGGTGAGACCTGGATCTATTAACTGCAGAAAAAGGGGGAACCTGTATTTTCTTGGGTGAAGAATGCTGTTACTTTGGCAACCAATTGGGTAAGTTCGATCATGATATAAAATGCCTTCAACATGTAGGCATGTATCATTCACTTAAAAATTCCCAGTACCAGCAATCACCTCAATGGGATATTTTTATAGGGCTGACTCCATGGCTTCTGCATTTACTCAGCCCCCTGCTATCTATTACTTTGGTGCTAATCATTGCTCCTTGCCTATTCAAATGTTTTCAGGGCTGAATCCAACAACTAACTCATACTAATTTTGATCAGCTGTTACTTTCCTTCCCTCCACATGGATATGAGCACCTGTCAACCATCAAGGACCCTGCTCAGATGCACAAAGAGGGAACCCCCACTGTCTGACCAATCCCTAATCCAGCCTCCCCCACGTCGACTATGTCAAGCAGGAAGTAGCAAGATGACAACAGTGCCCCCATCCTATAACACAAAGGCTGGGGTTTGGATCAAGAGCAACCCCCTCCCCAAAGCAACAGGGCCTCATGGTTTTGCAGGCCCTCTGGAATTACAGGGACTGAGTAAATGGGCCCCCTGACCATCAACAGAGAAGATGAACAGACTTTCTACACCTTTGAATCAAGACCCAATTACTGCAAAGAACTGTCTCAGCACAGCCTGTTTCCCCTTTGATCATCTTAGAACATAAACAGACCGCTGTACCCCTGACCCACTGACGTAGGAAGTGTCTCAGTACAAGCTATTTCCCCCTGATAAGTTTCACAGTGTATAGACCCCTTATCCCATGACCCAGATCCTGGCAGACAGAAGGGGATGGAAAGGAGTAGTTTGACAGATGCTATTCTCTCCTGATAAGTCATTCTCTCTCTCTCTCTCTCTCTCTCTCTCTCTCTCTCTCTCTCTCTCTCTCTCTCTCCCTCCCTCCCTCCCTCTACTATCTAACTTATTGTAAAATATCTCCCACCTTCTGCATCCCCTAAAACCCCTATAAAATCCCCCAACAGCCTGTAAACTGACAGCTTCTGTATACTGACCTAGAGACTGTCCCGTGTGCAATTTCTCTGACAATAAACTCTATCCTGCCAGAGTTCTTGTCTATGCCCTGTTGGTTTCTTCAAGATTGACTCGATTTACCTACCAAATACACCTTCATATATATATGTGCCCCAAATAGAAAAGAAAAGGAATCCATGTCTCTCACCAGTCACTATAACTGTGAATGCCAAGTCCTCCAGATCTCTTCATTCCTAGATACAATCTCTGGTGCAAAAGAAACTCATGAAGGCAGAAGAAGAAACAGGGTGCTATGTCCAGCACATAAATCACTGTGTGGTTGCTCTGAAAGCATATATCTCACCAAGCTCAGCCTGTGACTTTCCATGTACACTGAAATGTAAAATGCGTAGATGTAGGTAGAAAAGCAGCTTTCTCATGAACACATGGTCTGAGCACAGCTTACTTGGTGCCCTAAGGAGCCTAAGATCAAACTTCTGAGCTCTCTGACTGAGAAATGTTCAGGAAAAAACAATGCCTTTTAAAATCATTTTATCCACTTGTCCATGAGGCAGGATGCCTTACATGCCTAAAATGCTTCTCTGCAACCACCCAGCCACTTCAGCCTCTGCCTGAATGCACTGAAGCAAGATTGCAAGATGGATAAGGAAATTCACCAATGAAGCATACATTTAGTGAAAATTCAGCCTGTGCTCGAAAATCTCTTCGTGACCACCAAATAAATAAGTTATTAGAATGTTGGCAGTCCCTTTGTGGTTGCCAATATGAAACAGGGTGAAAGAGGGTCCCCTAGAGGGTTCTTAGTCTTATTCACAAACTAATTTAAGAATGGACCCAGCTAGGGGCAGCCCAAAGCCTTAAAGGAAGCATGTTAATAAGAAAGGTATGAAGAAGAAAAAGAGAAATTACAGCTTCCTGAAGAGTTCAGAAAAACAGACAGACTTACAGAGACATACATGACTGACTGGTCCAGAAGTTCTGAAGAGATTTGCACTACCTCCAGGCAGGAAATATTTGCTACTTCATTGAAGCACCAGGTATTCCGCCAATCTACATAGTATAATTTAAGGTGAACTTGCCTTCCTAAGAGTGGTTCTATCTCCAGGTAATTGATCAGTGTGACTGGAAAAATAGGGTCCTCTAACAGACTAGAAACTTTGTAGTTAAATTTATGGGGCTTTTTGTTACTCTAACATTTGTATACCAACCCTGCCACGTTCTATGACCATTGCAACCATAAACCTCTAAACCACTTAATTAGCATGTATATGCTTTGTAACTTTTGCTTGCATACCTCACATATAAATATAATGACCACAAAAACTTGAACAGTGGGCTGACTCTTTTATGGAATGAGCCATGTGTCAGTCCTGCTAGCTTGAAATCAAACTCCTTTTCCTTGCCTAACTTTGGCTGTTGGTCTCTGATTTTTCCATAACAAAAGGACACAAAGGGAAGCTTTAGATCGATTTAATTAGAATTTAAAGAAAAATCCTCAGGGCAGACAAGCTGGGAATCTTGGAAGCTGCCTTGAGGAGGAAAATGCAGAACAGTAAGGGAAAAAAGCCATATACACACATAGAATTAGAGACGTCATGGAGGTCAGACACATGGTTGTTTAGAAGCTGCATGGCAGGGAGAAGGAAACATTCATGAAAAATTAAAGAAATACAAGACAGAGATCTTACCATACAGCATGAGAGGGTGGGTTTGGACGTCCATCGGTGTAGCAGCTCTGATCTCAGCAGACCGCCAGAGAGTGCCAAGTTCTGGCCTCCATCTGTCCTCCCTCTAGCAGAGGGCCTGAGAGCCCCCTGATCCTGCCTCCACGTGGTGAACTTCCCCTAACTGCATCATACCTATCCCCCTACCTGGGATTTCGTGAGGCCCCTCTCAAGGCCCCAGGGCTGATCTGGCTTTGGTAGGCTAAGCTTGAGATCCTAGCAAGCAGCCTGAGATCGTGGATTTCAACCTCCATTGGTGTAGCAGCTCTGATCTCAGCAAGCCACCAGAGAATGCCAAGTTCTGTACTCCCTCTAGCCTCCCTGTGGCATAAGGGCTGAGAATGCAGGGGACTGCCTGAGAGCACCCGGATCCTTCTTCCACGTGGTGAAGGAAGACTGAATGAACATAACTGGAACCTAAATTGGGCTTCTGGGGGACTCCTGAATAGCTGATCTGAAGCCATCAGTTCCCTCCAAATTAAACCTGAGAGAACCTGAACCCTGTACCAACCAGCTTTACATAAGCAATAAAGAAAGGATCTAGGCAGCCTGATAATACAAACAGAAGCACACTTCAACTTAATTCTCATATAAAAATCATAAACAACAAAAATTCACATGCCAAAATCACAATGAAAGAATAATAAAATGGAAAGCCAAAACACTATGTCCCCACCAAACTCCACCAATCTGGTAGAAGAGTTCTACAAGGAGAACCCCCTAGAAATAAACCAGGACACTGAATTTCAAAGAACAATCATAAACATGATCAAGGAATTCAATGAATTTAAAGGACACACGAATAAACAAAGAACTAAAAGATGATAGGGATAAACTTCTGAATGAATTCACAAAAGAGATAGAAACATTGAAGTAAACTCAAGCAGAAATTAAGAAGGAAGTAAAAACTCAATAAGCCAACTTGAAACAACAGGGGAAAGCGTCACCACTAGAATAAATGAAATGGAAACGAGAATATCAACACTAGAGGATAAAGTTGAAGAATTGGACTACTCAAGCAAAGATTGTGGAAAAATTTTTTTAAAACCCAGAAATGGAATGTGCAACATATGTGGGACACCATGAAAAGAACAAATCTTCAGATCACAGGAATAGATGAAGGAGAAGAATTTCATGTTAATGGTGTTGACCAGAACTTAAACTGGATTGTAGAAGAGAATTACCCAAAATTAACGGAAGACATACCCATTCAAATACAGGAAGTACATAGAACACCAAACAGACAGGATGAGAAAAATAAAATTCCCCATGACATGTAGTAAAACACTATACGTACAGAACAAAGAGAGAACATTAAATCAGCAAAAGAAAAATGAGTAACAAACAAAGGAAAGCCCATCAGAATTACAGCTGACTTAGCAATGCAAACTATAAAAGCCAGAAGAACCTGAACCAAAGTATTGCCAGTTCTACATGACAATACATGCCAGCCGAGAATGCTTTACCCAGAAAAAATGCCTATTATAGTTGAGGGGGAAAGAAAAATCTTCCATGACATGAATAGCCTAAAAGAATACATGTCCACAAAACCAGCCCTTTCTAGAATACTTGAAGCAATACAGAGAGCAGATAGAGAAACAACCTTATCCCAGGGGCAATGAAAGAAAATAAATAAAGTTATAATCGAGAAAACACAAAAGTAGACAGAGAACACAAATAGCAATCAAAATGATGGCAACCAGTACACATCTTTCAATAATCACCTTAAATACCAATGGACTGAACTTCCCAGTCAAAAGACACAGGCTAAGTGCATCGATTAAGAAACACAATCCATCTCTTTGCTGTCTGCAAGAAACCCATCTCACTTTCAAAGACAGGGACTAACTTAAGTAACAGGATAGAAAAGAATATTCCAAGCAAATGGCATTAAGAAACAAGCAGGGATTGCAATTCTAATGTGAGAAAATTGAATTCAACGTAAACCTAATCATAAGAGATAAGGAAGGTCACTTCGTTCTGATCAAAGGAACAGTTAACCAAGAAGACCACAATCCTTAACATATACACACTAAACACTGGTGCATCCAAATTCATATAAACAACACTACAGGACTTTAAGGCACAGGATACCCCAACTCAGTAATAGTAGGGGATGTTTGAATTAAATGATACCATACATCAAATGGACCTAACAGACATCTTTCGAATATTCTACCCAAGCACCAAAAAATACACTTTTTACTCAGCACCCCATGGAACTTTTTCAAAAATTGGCCACATACTGAGCCACAAAAAAAACCTCAAAAATATTTCAAAAATTGAAAAATTCCATGCATTCTATCAGACCACAAAGCAATAAAGCCAAAAATCAACAGTGAAAAAAGCTCTTCTAACAACAAGAAATCAAGGTGATTGAACAACACGCTCCTAAAGAATAAGTGGGACAAAGGAGAAATTAAGAAAGAAATAAAATAAGCCCTGGAATTCAACAAAAAATGACAATGCAACACAACACAACCTCTGGGACACATTACTAGCAGTCCTAAGAGGGAAGTTTATAACTCTAAGTGCCTACATTAAAAAAACTAGAAAGATCCCAAATAAATGACCTAACACTGCAACTCAAGACACTGGAAGGGCAGGAATAAATGAAACCCAAACCCAGCAGAAGAGAAGAAATTTAAAAAATCAGAGCAGAAATTAATGAAATAGAAACAAAGAAAACAAAACAAAGAATCAATAAATATTAGAGCTGGTTCTTTGAAAACCTAAACAAGATCGACAGAACTTTAGCCCAGTTGACCAAAAGAAAGAAAGAGCAAATTCAAATCAACAAAATCAGAGATGAATGGGGAAACATCACAATAAATGCTCAAAAGATTCAGACCATTATGAGGGAATATTTTGAAAGCCTATACGCCATTAATCTGAAAATCTAAAAGAAATGGATGGATATTTGAAATCAAGGGAACCATCAAAGATAAACCAAGAAGGAATCAACCACATTAATCAAATCAATGGACTCAAAGACAAAATCCACTTTGTCATCTCAATAGATGCAGGAAAAGCTTTTGACAAAATTCAGCATGGATTTATCTTCAGACTCCTAGAACAAAATGTACTGGAAGGAACATACCTCAACCTAATTGAAGCTATATACAACAAACCCACAGCTATCATCATTCTAAATCTACAAAAACTGGAAGCATTCCCATTAAAATCAGGAAGCAGACAAGGATGTCACTAGTTCCACTCCTTTTCAACGTAGTGCTTGAAACTCTTGCTACAGAAATAAGACAGGAGAAGGAAATTAAAGGAGTACTAATTGGAAAAGAAGAGTCAAACTATCACTTTTCGCAGATGGTATGAAACTGCACTTAAGAGATCCCAAAAGTTCCACAGAACACTCCCAGAACTGGCCAACACTTTTGGTATAGTGGCAGGTCACAAAATCAGTCTACAAAAATCAGTAGCCTTTCTATATACCAATAACAAGCAGTTGGAGAATGATTACAGGAAAATGATCCAATTCACAATTGCTGTAAAAACATGCAATACGACGGTATTACTCTGATCCGCACACAACAGATCTCTACAATGAAACTTTTAAATCATTAAAGAGATTGAAGAAGACACCAGGAGATGGAAGGTCCTCCCATCTCATGGATGGGAGCAAGTAATATTGTGAAAATGACCACCCTACCTGAAGCAATATATAGATTCAATGCAATGCCAGTCAAAATACCCATGATATACTTCACAGAATTAGAAAAAAAAAGTCCTTAAATTAATATGAAAACACAAAAGACACCAGATAGCCAAAGCAACTCTGAATACAAAAAGCAATGCTGGGTGGATTGTTATACCAGATCTCAAAGTATACTACAGAGCTATTGTCATAAAAACAGCACAGTCCTGGCAGAAAAATAGACACATAGATAAATGTAACATCATTGAATACCCAAACCCAAGTACATGCAATTTCAGCCAGCTGATGTTTGTCGAATGTTCCAAGAACACACAATAGAGGAAAGACAGCATCTTCAACAAATGGTACTGGCAAAACTGGATCTCCACCTGTAGAAGAATGAAACTAGATCCTTATCTTTAGCCTTGCACAAAAGTCAACTCCAAATGGATGAAAGAATTAAATGTGAAACTGGAAACCCTGAAACTATTAGAAGAAAATATTGGCCGTAACATGAAAGGTATAGGTATAGGAAAGATTTTCTAAATCAAACAGAAGTTGCTCAGGAATTAAGGTCTGCAATCAATAAGTGGAACCTCATTAAACTGAAATGCTTCTCTACAGCAAAAGAAACAATCAAAAAAGGGAATAGAAATCTGACAGAATGGTAAAACATCTTCACCAGTGGTGCATCTGAAAGAGGTTTAGTATCCAGAATATGTAAACAGCTAAAAAAAAAAGTAGGGAGAAATCAAATGACCCAATTAAAAGATGTGCCAACGATATACACAGAGAGTTCTCAAAGGAAGAAAAAAAGATAGCTAGGACATCTCAAAAGGTGTTCAACATCGTTAGTTATTAGGGAAATGCAAATTAAAACCACCCTAAGGTATCACCTTACCCCAATCAGATTGGCTAGGATCAAGAAAACAAATGATACCAAATGCTGGCAAGGATGTGGAGAAAGGGGAATGTTCATTCACTGCTGGTGGGATTGCAAACTCGAGCATCATCTATGGAAAACAGTGTGGAGAACTCTTAAAACGCTAAAAATGAATACATCATATGATCTGGTTATACCACTCCTTGGCATATACCCAAAGTTCTCTTCCAAATGGAGATGTACAACCATGTTTGTTGGTGCTCTTTCCATAATAGCTAAGGGATAGAAGCAACCTAAGTGCTCCTCAACTGATGAGTGGTTAACAAAAATGCGGTGTATTTACATGATGGAGTCCTATTCAGCAGTAAAGAAAGATGAAATAATGAAATTTTCATGTAAATGTATGGATCTAGAAACTGTTGTACTAAGTGAAGTAACACATACTCAGAAAAACAAAAGACGCATGTCTTCCTCATATGTGGATGCTAATACCAAATCCTTTTAAATTCCAGGTCCTTTTAATAAGATGATGCTATACAGCAGTTCATTATGCATGAAATCACTACCATCATCACGAATTCAGCTGAGCCTGATCGCTAAACATCGTCACAACTGGGCTTGTTGACAGTTGCACTCATTCATTAAAGGAGAGACAAGCAGGGTCATTGGACCTTCACCAGATTATCCAGCCACTTTCCCCAGCCAACTGTATGTAATTTGACCCTAATCATACATGGCCTCCTGGATTTGGGGAGGGCTAAAATAAGCAATCTGAGGAAGGCTATGAAGAGAAGGCATGACCCATGCTGGGTAAACACTGTCCCCTCAGGTCATATATACACCTCAGCAACCACTCAGTTATCTTGGTAAGCAAGCTGAATAAATTCATTAGTTCCTCAGTAAAACTTTATCAAACATTTGCTCAACACTGAGAATAAGCATTGCTCATCATCTCCAGGAAAAGAACTCTCATAACAAATGTACAAATTTTTTTGTTAATGCTACTATGTCTCATACCTACTTTTAAAAAGGAAAATGGGAATGTGAAAGATGTTAAAAGTATATGGGAATGGAGATATTTTACAAAATAGAAAAAATGAGAAAGCCTAAGCAAGTAATGAAGGTCTGTTTAGGTTTGTTATGATATAAAGGATGAGACAAAAATAATATACACATAATCTTAAAACTTCTATGGTAATAGTTTAGTCAACTAGTTTAAGGAACAAAATATGTCTAGTCAAAGTTTATCTGAGAATATTTGGCTTTTTACCCAAGCCTTATCTATATACCACATGATAATTAAAAGTACCAGACTGATGGATCTAACATTATTGGATGTTAAACAGCCAGTTTGAGGCCTATACCTATGTGGTCAGAAGGACTTAAATTAGGACAGTTTTTGCCCTCCAAGGCCAACTAGGTTCCAGGGGACTATGGAACATCTTTCAAAATGTCCTGTAACTGTGGTGAGTCCCCTGTCCTCTTGTTCAGGGAGGACATGGAGACCTCATGAGATGGACTTGAACCAGTGTCCAGTCTGCAAAGAGGAGGGTCAACTCAGAGGAAACATGTGATTCATGTTTTCAAGTGAAGCCAGACATGGTCGAGCAGGACCTTTGACTTATCTTCACATAGAGGGAACTGGTAAAAGAAAAGAGCCAGGAGCTCCTCCCAAGTCCATGTTACCCCTGAGGAACAAATCCTCAAATGACCTTAAGTGTAAAAATAAATTGATTTATTTAGGCCAACTGTATGGTCCTAAACACCCAAAAGTAAAGTATAACCAAAGAGTCAAGACATCAATATTTCTTTAAGATTTCAAGGGATTATGATTCCCAGACATTAGGTTTAAATCTATATAAAAAGTTATTTAGATAATTACTTCTCATTGATGATTTTGTTCCTTACAAGAAAGTGCTGCTCAGATGTAAGACTTCTGTTGTGTAAAGTAGCAGTCTCTTCATGTCCGGATAGCCCATGGGCTCGGTTTCAAATGCAGAGACTCCTTTTTCAGCAGGGTGCCTTCCTGACATCTTCCTGACTCATCTTTTGAAGTAGCTGTCACAGAAACATGGGCTCCGGCTCTGGAACCGCCAGGTTTTCCTGTGTGCCTGGCAGGAGCCCACTTCCGTATGTAAATAAGGCATCCCACAAAGTACCTATCAGCTAAGGCTTTTACCACTACCCCCACAGTATAAAGTATCCTGGTTTCCCCACAATAATCGGAGCTGGATCACCAAGACTTGGAGCCGAGCTAAGTCACTGAATAAAGGGGTTGTACCACTGACTGAGCTGAGTTCTGTGTCTTACTGCCTACTATCCAGCCTGCCCAGGGGGCGCTATCCTCCCGTCATCGACTCACGGAAACCCAGCTTTAGCCGTCCCGCACCTCTCCTCATGACCCGGCAGCTGACAGGTCCCGAACTTAGAGAGAGAGTGCACGGGTGAAATTGGGGCAGAACTCAACCGGGCCAGCTCCGGTAGCAGAGACCCACAAAAATGCAGTGCGCGAGAGCCTCAGCACCCCAGCGGCGGACAGTGATGAGGTGCGCGACCAGACAACGCCACATCTCCAGAGGCGTGTGGGAGACCAGCACCATGCCCAGCTGCTGGCTTTCCATGAAACCCGCACGCCCATATCTGGCGCCCAACATGAGAGCCTCTGAAACTCGCGCCAGCTAGCAGCTGGCACCCACTGAAACGCAGGATTCATGAGTACCTCTCCCACCAGGAGAGAAGCAAATCTTTTTTTTTCTTTCTTTCATCTCCCATCAGGAGACTAAAAAGGCAGCTGTACCCCCAAGCCTCCCCACTCGTGGGGTGTGGCAAATCTCTCTTTCGTCTCCCATCAGGAGAATAAAAACTAGCTGCGCCCCCAAGCCTCCCCACTAGTGGGGCCTGGCCGTTTTCTCTTTTCTCTTTTCTCCTTCTAAAGTAAACTTCTCTAGTCAGTTTCGTTATCCTGCCCCCACCCAGGGCATTCAAGCCTCAGCTAAAACCAGTTAAGTGAGCATTTAAATTAACTAGCCCTGTGGGAGCACCTGGGAATTCAAGGTGACTCGCAGCCAGGACAAAAGATTTAAAAGTGACATTTTTTTCTGCAGTCTGAGGCTTGTAACTTGTCAGGGCGCTCCAACCCTTTAGTGTCAGACTGCTGCAAAACATCTTCCCTTTATAATGGGAAATTCAACATCAGGCCAGAAAAAACTCCAAATTCGTTCCCTTAGAGCCTTACTTGAATCAAGAGGGCTTAAGATCTCCCAAAAGGAAAGCTTAAAATTTTGGAACGAAGTGTATCAATTTGCACCCTGGAGCCTATCAGCAGACATATCTGATCCAGAGGTCTGCAACTTTCTTGCGTATCTGGCTTGTAAAAAAGAAATCCAAGAAAGGCATAATTTTCCCCTTTCCTTTTTCCCGATAATGGCAGCCATCCAGCAATGCTTAAAAAAACAGAAAATAATAAAGGGGAAGGTTCAAACGATGAAAAAGACCCTAAAAATAGCACAGTAGCAGATTCAACAGAAGTCAGACAAAACCAACTCATCAGCAAAATTAATCTTTACCCCCCTCTTGCTGATTTAACAAGCCCAGATATTAACAGCCAGACTTCAAAAGCTCCCAAAGATCCTCAGATAAATTCCCCTCCCCCTTCACCTCAGCTACCACCACGCCTTGTGGCTCCGCCACCGCCTGTGGCTCCACGCACTACATCCACAGAGCAACTGTGTTTTCTTAGGGATAGTGGAAGTTGCCAGTCCCAAAGCCTCCAGCCTCAATGGCCTCAGGACCCCCAAATCCCACCAGTCGAGGCTTTTCCTGTTAGCTTACAAATAATAAGGCAACGCCCACTAGCCTGGTACCCGCTCCCAGCAGCAAAACTTAAAGAATTATACCAAGCTGTCCATGGAGCATGCCACAAACCCATAGAAAAGACTATTACAGCCTTTACAGATGGAAGAAAAAAGGGGACTGCATTGGAATATATGACTCCTCTAATGACCCACCTATGATATATTTTCAACCTCTATCTAATAAATCCCCACAATTTAAAGAGCTCTTTGCCATCTATATGGCTCTTGATAAGATTGATAAACCCTTCAACCTTTATTCTGACAGCTTTATTCTGATAGCATCTATGCTGTTAATTTACTCCCATGGCTAGGTCGTTCCTTTATTAAAATAGATGGCAACCCCATCTCACCCCTGCTAATTAAAATTTCCACACTGTTACAAAAGCGGGTGGCTCCATTATTTGTCCAGCATATTAGGTCCCACTCCTCTCTCCCAGGACCTCTTACTGAAGGAAATGCCATAGCAGATAAAGTAGCCACCGCTGGAACTTTCGCTGCCAGCGTAACAGATGCCCAAAATCTCCACCATGCCACCCATCACACTGGCGCCCCGTGCAACCCACAGGGACAAGCCATTGTAAAAATTCACATAAAACCTTAAAAGACCAATTAAAAAGACAGACTCAAACAATATATTCTCCCAACATTAAAGGACCAGATCCATTGCTAACCACAAGAAGAGGATTTGCTTGTGTTTTCCCACAGGATCAACCAAAGAAAATAAAGAGGTGGAGACGACACCCCAAAGTCCTCCTAGAGCCTCCTTCTCTGTCATTCTCATGGCTGTTTTTACCCTGCTTAACACCAACGCTTCAGCCAGCCCCCACTCTCCCTAATACCATGTTCTAGAGATTTTATTTTTCAAGGAAAAAATCAGATCCATGGGACAATCGCTGGAGCTTTGGAATAATAAAATTCTACTCAGGTGCATTCTCTAGGTACCCCACAGCTAACTTTCATGTCTCTTAACAGCTTGCACCTGCAGCCAAGTCTGTGCTAACTCATAATATTATTCTACAGGAAAGACAGAGGACCAAATAAGATCAACTATGTCCTGGAACAAGCCTAACTTTCTTCCCTTCACCACCTACCCCAATGTCTAATTGCCTTCTCTTGTGCATCCAGCAATAGATTTCTACTGACAGCAGTACCGGTTACCACCCTTCTCTACCCAGGAACAGAAAAGATTTCACTGACTCTCATCTAAGTGGATTCAAACAACTGGCTAATTAAATTTTCATTTTCAGCAAGCAAGCCTACTCATTACAAATGCCTCACTAACTACTCTCTCCAGCACAGCATACATTGCCCCTCCTCTCTTCATATGGTACAAGAAAGAAGCCCAAAACTGTATTAATCTCTCTTTGTCCACCTTTTGTGTACTAGTACATTCCAGGTGTGAGAAGCTTTTTCTCTTACACAGCTGCCAGCAGAGAAAGATCTTCTTCCCTCTGCTGGCAGAGATCGAACTTACACTGGATGCTGGAGGCATTGCTATGGCGACAGCAGCTACAAGCCCAGCGTCTGGCGAGAAATCTCCAAGACAAGCTAGACCAAGCAGTGACATTCGTGACTGATAGCCTGGAGTCTCTCCAACAACAAATGAACTCTCCCGCCAGAGCTGTGCTCCACAACAAAAGAACATTGGACTTAATAACTGCTAAATATGGGAAGGATGTATGATATTTGAGAAAAAAAATGCTGTTTCTTTGTAAATGAATCAAATGCTGTTGAAACTAATGTTAACACTCTCAAAAACTTTGGAATCTATTTTCAAGGTTGGCTTAACAAATCCTTTGTTTGCATAGCTCCGAACCCCTTGTTGCTCCCTAGTAATACTGTGTATTATTTTTGATACTTCCTCACTGTTTTTAAGATTTCCTTGCTGAAAAATTATTGCCATTTGCTAAAATCACTACAAAACAGGTCATGGTCAATTATCAGACTTTAGATTCTCCTGAGATGAGATGAGTTGGCCCTTGAGGCTGGTGATGGCACTTCTTCATATTTAAATCAAAGAGGAGGAGATGTTGGGGACCCCTACTGTGAAGTCATAGTCTCCCCATGTCCGGATGGCCCATGGGCTCGGTTTCATATGCAGAGACTCCTTTTTCAGCAGGGTGCCTTCCTGGCATCTTCTTGACTCATCTTTTGAAGTAGCCGTCACAGAAACATGGCCTCCGGCTCTGGAACAACCAGGTTTTCCTGTGTGCCTGGCAGAAGCCCACTTCCATATGTAAATAAGGCATCCCACAAAGTACCTATCAGCTAAGGCTTTTTACCACTACCCCCACAGTATAAAGTATCCTGGTTTCCCCACAATAATCAGAGCTGGATCACCAAGACTTGGAGTCGAGCTAAGTCACTGAATAAAGGGGCTGTACCACTGACTGAGCTGAGTTCTGTGTCTTACTGCCTATGATCCAGCCTCCCTGGGGGGCGCTATCCTCCCGTCATCGACTCACGGAAACCCAGCTTTAGCCGTCCCGCACCTCTCCTCGTGACCCAGCAGCTGACGGGTCCCGAACTTAGAGAGAGAGCACACGGGTGAAATTGGGGCGGAACTCGACCGGGCCAGCTCCGGTAGCAGAGACCCACAACAACTCGGTGCGGGAGACCCTCAGCACGGCAGCGGTGGACAGTAATGCAGTGCGCGACCAGACACGCAGCATCTCCAGTGGCGCGTGGGAGAGCGGCGCCACGCACAGCAGTTGGCACTCCGCAAAACTCACACACCCATAGACTTCAAATCTTGATCTCTAATACTGTAGTGCCCACCTGTAGCTAAGAAATACAACCAGCTATTGCTCTAAAATGATGGATATTTTTGTTTTCTCCCCCTATTTAGAAGCCTTTGAGAGGGAACTCACAGTTATTCTAACCACTCCAACAGCTATCAAAACACCTGAAAGCAAATCCTGAATCCATCACAGTAGAGTCCAATTTTGGAAGACTAAACAAAAATGAGGAGGAACGCAAGAGAGGGATGATTTTGGAAGTCCTTGTCAAGTAATTCCTATAGATTCTCATGAATATTTGGAAATTGCCCTGTTTAACTTTTTTCTAATTACTCTTGCCTTTACTTCTCTTTCACGTCTCCTATTCATGATTCAATGACTTTCTTTTCCACTTAGAGATAAGCGATATGCAATTTGGGAGTCTTCTTCATAGACCCACTGAAGAGGTACTCCAATTGCGTCACCCTGCATTCCTGTTCAGTATGGAAGAAGTCAGAGAGTCTGTGTCCTGATTCCCTATTGGCAATTTGGGTAATCTCTTCAGAGGATGGTGTGATAAGAATAGGAGGTAGGAATTGACTAGGCAGTTAGAGTAAAAAGACCCCAAAGAAAAGTATCCAGTTTCTTGGCTAAAAGTCAAAATGTCCTTGGGCCTCTTAGCAACATACTCTGTTTCAATGGCCAAAAATGTTGAAAGTATTTGGGAAGTTGTATCTAATCCATTAAAGATTTAGTGTTACCTCTTTAGAGCGAAGAATGTTAGAGTAGCCAAAAGTCCCACAAAAATAAATAAGTCATTCAAAAAAAGAAATGAAAAGAAATAGAAGATAGCTGAATATCTTAGGGAAAGCATGCTTAGGAAAGGGATGTGAAGAAGAAAGGAAGAGAGTTTACCCTTCTCTGAAGATTTCAGAAAATCCAGCAGAATTTACAGAGAGCCACATGTCTGCAACCCAGATGATCAAAAACTTCACTAGGAGTTGGTGTTCCAGGCAATAAAAGATCAGTATCTCATTAATACCCTAGGTATTCTGCCCCTCAATTAACACGACTTTAGGTTTACCCATCTTACTAGGGTTGGTCCTATGACCAGGTGATTGACCAGTGAAACTAGAAATGTGGGTCTTTATCACGACCAGTGATTTTTATACTCTCGACTCTTATACCGATTTTTTGCTAGTCTAACAATGAGGCATGTATTATGCACTTCATTTACTTGAAGGAGGGTCTCGTGTAGACCATTTTGGCCTCAAACACACTATGCAGCAATGGCTGATCTTGATATTCTTCTCTTACTCCTTATAATGACAGTGCTGGGGCACTCATGCACAATATCTTTTTATTTAGTATTTCTTTGGATTAAAATGTCTGATCTGAGTGTTAAGGGGTGAGCAACCTTCTAGATACAGAAGAAGAAAATTAGAAGAGGCATCGTTATTTTTAGGGTTCGGACCTACAGCAACCCCCTCCCCAAAGGAACAGGGCCTCACGGTTTTGCAAGCCCTCTGGCATTACAGGAACTGATGTAATGAGAATCCTAACCTCCTGCAGACAAGAGAAACAGACTCCCTACACATATGACCCAGGACCCGATTCCTACTAGAGCTGTTTCAGTACAGCTTGCTTCCCTTTTAATAATCTTAGATGATAAACAAGCCTCTACACTCCAGACCCACTGATATAGGAGCTGTCTCAATACAAGCTACTTCCCCCTGATAAGTTTCACAATGTATAGACCCCTTTTCCCATGACCCAGATCCTGGCTGATGGAAAGAGATGGAAGGGAGTGGTTTGACACAGGGTATTCTCTCTTGATAATCCCTGATCTCTCTCCCCCGACTTTCTTGCTTTTTAAAAGTATTTTTCCACCTTCTGCATCCCAAAATCCTCCTATAAATGTCCCCAGCCAACAGTCTGTAAATTAACAGCTCCTCCATCCAAACCTGGGGACTGTCCCCATGTGTTTTCCATACCAATAAATTCTATCTTGTGGGAGTTTTTGTCTGTGTCCTGGTGCTTTCTCCCGATTTGGACTCGATTTACCTACCATATGGTCCCAAAACCCAGCCAAGACCCCCAGGACCCGCAATCTTTTGGGAATCACATGTGACGAATCCCAAGTGGACTTGGCTGCAATTATCAGCCCCTGAGAACACCCCCAATTCTGCTTTGGTGTAAACTCCAACTCTTTATTTCTCTCTCTCTCTCTCTCCCTCTCTCTCTTCTCCCTTCAATCTCTTACTGCCTTTCTCCTTATGGCCACTACCCCTCCATCACTCTCAAACCTGTTGTCTGGCCTCCTGTCTTGAGGTCATATTGGTGTCCTGTGTACCCTTTTGAGCTTTGCTTCCACGGTCCAGATTCTCTGTCTTCTGCTCCTTTTTGCTGGGACTCCAGAGGAAGCCAAACCTATAAAGGCATGACCTGACCTGAAAAGGCTGGTCCTAAGACCAGGTAACTGGGAAGGCAGACCGTGAAAGCCTCCACTCTCCTCCTTCCTCTCTTGTAGCATCTCATTAAGCCTCAGGCTCCCTCTCCTTTTCCCTTTCCTTGCACATGGCATCTCATCCTGACTTTTACTTTCTCATGTTCTGGGATCCAGTCTCCCTCTTCTCTCTCTCTCTCTCTCTCTCTCTCTCCCTTTTCTCTTTTTCTCTTTTCTCATTTCCTGTCTTTCTTACTCCGTGGGTCTCTTTTACCATTCCTTTCTCTTTTCCCATCCTTCTACTTGTACTATTGTCTCCCTCATCTGGCTGGTTGTGTCACCCACTCATTGCAGGGCTTTCTGCTCATCTCATGCTCACCTTGAAAATCACACTACTGTGTCGGAAAGTCCTTTCCTTTCCATAGGTATGGGACTGAGGACCCTGTTCAGATGCACGAGGTAGAAACCCCTGCTGCCTGACTGATCCCTAATCCAGCCCCCCCCCACATCAACCATGTTCAGCATGAAGACAAAGATGGCACCCCCATCCTATAACACAGAAGGCTAGAATGTTGGGGTTCAGGTCTACAGCCACCCCTTCTCCAAATTAACAGGGCCTCATGGTTTTGTAAGCCCTCTGGAATTACAGGAACTGCATTAATGAGCATCCTGACTACCTGCAGAGAAGAGAAGCAGACCCTCTACACCTATGACCTGAGACCCGAATGCTACAAGAGCTGTTTCGGCACAGCTTGATTCCCGTTTGATTATCTTAGAACATAAACAAGCCTCTGCACCCCGGACTCACTGATGTAGGTGCTGTCTCAGTACTAACTCCTTTCCCCTGATAAGTTTCACAAGGTATAAACCCCTTATCCCATGATCCAGATCCTAGCTGACAGAAGGGAATGGAAGGGGCTGGTTTCACAGAGGGTATTCTCTCCTCATAAGCCCCGGGCTCACTCCACACCCCCACCTCCGCAGCCTATCTTGTTTTTAAAAAATATTTTCTTGCCTTCTGCATTCCAACCCCCCCCCATAAAAGCCCCCAGCCAACAGCCTGGAAACTGACAGCTCCTCCATCCGGAACTGGTGAGTGTGCCCGTGGATTTTCCCTGCCAATCAACTCTATCCCAAGGGAGTTCTTGTCTGTGTCCTGGTGCGTTCTCACAATTTGGACTCTTTTTACCTATCAGTTAGTGGTTTGTGAAGATAGTTAACCCGAAATTACCCTTCAGGAATTAGACTGAATTGGACAAAGAGCCTTCAGAAAATTACTGCCCTTTGCTGAAAGGAGAAGTACAATGTATGTCAGAGTTAAATATGAATTGAGCTTTAAAGGGAAGGAGAGGCTTCCCTTTGAAACCTGGAAAGGAGCTTCATTAGTATGGACAAATCAACCTAAGGAAAGTTTACTGAAGAAGAGTGTTGTGTGAGGCAGTGGCCCAGAGAAGGCATCAGAGAAATTCCCAGACTTGGAAGAAGTATGCGTGGCTTTTTTTTTAATCCTCCGGGGAAGGAAGTTCTTGTGAGTAAGTCTGGGATAGCCTATGTAATTAGGAGAATGGAGTGGCCATGTACTGAGTAGGGCATAAATTAGAAGTTGTGTGATCATAGCACAGATAGCTTAACTGGGTCTCAGCAAAAGAGCTGCAAGAGTGCTGGGTAGGGACAGCTTGACTGTCCTCATGCTGTGAGACCTAATATTTTGGAAAGACCAGCTTCTGAAAGAGAAGGCTTGGGTCCTAACACAATCTTTAATGTGCCTGAGAGGGAAATTCAGATTTCTGGAGGACACTGGATTCTAGGTTCAACACTAATGTCACCTAGAGTGGGTTGGGTATCTCTCTCCATCTGAGGCAAGAGGATAATGATATAGGATATTGAATGGGTAATTGAGCGACCATAAGCCCCAGAGGTACAGGAACTGTCTGGTGAGTTGCTGAAAACAGCAGTAGCTGTTCTGCTAAGTCAGGAGCAAGTTCTGCTTGGACGCCAATGTCTGGAGCTGAGCAGAGTCTCTGTCTGAAAAGACGCACTTGTCCTCATTTTAGCCCCTCCTATCACTAAGGTATCAGGTATGGGTAGCCAAAGACAGTTTCTGGCTGTACTGCCCAATCAGGAGCACAGACGGGAACGGGGAGGCGGGCGGGCTCAAAGTGGCAGCTACTTGCGGGTTCTGAGATGTGGGAAGCGAGCACAGCTGAGTCAGCCAGATGGCTCCCTGGCTGGCTGCCAAACCTCGTGCTGTTTACTCCAACTCTTGGCTGATTGCCAAGGCTCGTGATTCCCGCTTGCTTACTCCAAAGTATGGAGAGGCCAAACAGGTGCTGCCAGCCTGATGATCTTGCTACGTGCCTATGAGCTACACTCTGCCTGGCCGCTGCACGTGTGTGAGCCCTGATTGATACCGGCTGGGGGGAGGGCTGTTGGAAAACGCTATATAAAGAGCTGAAGTGTGTAATAGAGAGGAACCAGCATCATAGTGAGCCAGCATCATAGTGAAGAGAATACGAGAGAATAAAGGAGAAAGAGAAACAGAAGCTTGAACCTCACCTTGGTGTCTGTGTCGTCTTTCCTGGACTCTGC
>NW_008339247.1:211521-211927 GCF_000622305.1 Nannospalax galili
CACCTATTTGGGTTCCTGAACGTCTGGTGAAGCTGGAAATGAGAAGAAATGGATGTGAAAACTCTGATCAGATTGTATATAGTGATGATGACGATAATGAAAGGAGAAGCACAGATCCGAATAATATGGAGTGTGCTCTAGGCCTTTCCCCTGCCGTTGCCCTTAAGTCATAATGCCAGTAAATTTCCTAAAAGTATTCAGTTCTACGAAGAATCCTTTGATTAATGTTGCAGCACTACTGCTGTGTTTAATTCGATATCTCAGAACACCACTAAAGCATTGGAGATAAAATTATTCATGGGCAGGCATACTTTTGGTAAAGCAAAGAGCAGACTTATTACGGGAACAAGTAAATATCTAAGGCAATTATGTATTTATCGTACACCTGGAATATGAATAACCTTTG